>NW_006408618.1:6076110-6084664 GCF_000296735.1 Chrysochloris asiatica
CCCACAACTCTTCTGGTCTTCGGTCTTTAGTGTTTAATGTATCAAATCTGTTCTTCAGATGATCTCTAAATTCAGGTGGGATAAATTCAAGGTCATACTTTGGCTCTTGTGGACTTGTTTTTGTTTCCTTCAGCTTCAGTTTGTATTTGCATATGAGTAATTGATGGTCTGTTCCACAGTCTGCCTCTGGCCTTGCTTTCACTGATGATATGGAGCTTTTCCATCTTCTCTTTCCACAGATATAGTCAATTTGATTTCTATATATTCCATCTGGCGAGGTCCATGTGTATAGTCGTCTGATATGCTGTCTAAATAAGGTATTTGAAATGAACAAATCATTGGTTTTGAAGAATTCTATCATGCATTCTCCAGCATCATTTCTATCACCAAGGCCATATTTTCCAACTTTGCTCCCAATCTTTGCATTCCAATCACCAGTAATATCAATACATCTTGACTGCATGTTTGATCAATTTCAGATTGAAGAAGTTAGTAGAATTCTTCTATTTCATCCTCACTGGCTTTAGTGGTTGGTGCATAAATTTGAATAATAGTGGTAATAACTGTGCTTCCCTGTAGGCGCATGGATATTATCCTATCACATACAGCGTTGTACTTCATGACTGATCTGGATATATTCTTTTTGACGATGAATGCAACACCATTCCTTTTCAATTTGTCATTCCTGGCATAGTAAGCCATATGACCAATACCAGTCCATTTCAGCTCACTAATGCCTAAGATATCGATGTTTATGTGTTCCATTTCATTTTTGACAACTTCCAATTTTCCCAGATATATATTTCATACATTCCATGTTCCAATTTTCAGTGGATGTTTACAGCTGTTTCTCTTCATTTTGAGTTGTGCCCCATCAGCAAATGAAGGTTCTGTGGGCTTTCCTCCCACAAGCTTGGAACTCCATTCATATCATCATGGTCAACTCTACTTTGAGGAGGCAGGTCTTCCCCAGTCGCATTTTGAGTGCCTTCCAACCTGAGGGGCTCATTTTCCGGCACTGTATCTGACAGTGTTTCTCTGCTATTCATTAGGTTTTCAGTGACTAAAGATTCGGAAGTAGTTCATCACTCTTTCTTCCTAGACTGTCTTTGTCTGGAAGCTCATCTGAAACCTGTTCACCTGCTGGTCTAAATAACCTGCTGGTTATTTAAAATACTGGTGGCATAGCCCTGAGAATCACAGCAACTCACAGAATTGTGTATATTACAGTATTTACCTCTGTTGCCTTTAACTCTTGGATTTCTCCAAGTGCCATCCCCTGCCTCCATCCAGTGTCTTTCCCCTGGTCTCTCTCTTATTGCATATTGCTTTCTCTTTCACCCAAGTTAATATGTGTTTACCTTCCAGTTAATAATTTACTTTCCCTTTCCCTCTCACCCCTAGTAGCCATCAAAGAATGCTTCTTTTAGTGTGAAACCTTTTCTTGACATTTTATAATAGTGGTCTTATTCAATATTTTTCCTTTGGAAATTAACTAATTTTATTTAGCATGATGTCTTCCAGGTTCACTAAGATTATGAGGTGTTTCCCAGATTCATCATTATTCTTTAACATTGTGATTATCTCATTGTGTGTATGTACCACAGTTTATCTACTCTTGCATTACTGAACATTTAGGTTGTTTTCAAGTTTTTGCTATTGTGAATACTGCTGTGATGAACGTGAGTGTTCATATATCTATTTGTGTCCTGGTCTTATTTCCCTAGGATATATACCAATTAGTAGGATTGCAGGATCATATGACATTTGTATTTCAAACTTTTTATAGAAGTAACATACTGTTTTCTACCATTTTACAATTCCACCCTCAATGTATCAAGTCTTTCTACACCCTTGCCACAACTTGTTGTTTTCTATTATTTTTAAATTTACCTAATGCTGAGGTGTGGCACTGGGGGTTAATGCACTAAACTGCAAAGTCATTTGAACCGCAAGGTCGGCAGTTCAAGCTCACCAGACACTCCTTGGAAACCCTCTGCAGAGTCGCTATGGGTCAGAACTGATCCGATGGCACTTAACAAGAACAACAATGCTGAGGTGAAAGGATAGCTCACTATTGTTTTACTTTGCTTCTTCCTAATGGCTAATGATCATGAACATTACTTCATGTTTTTTGGCCACCTTAACGTCTTCTTCAGCAAAGTGTCTGTTCATGTCCTCTGCCAATTTTTTAATTGGATAGTTTGCCTTTTTTGTTGTTGAGGTATTGAAGTTTCCTACAAATTTAGATATTAGTCTTTTGTCTGAAATGTACCAAAAATGTTTTGGTAGTCTGTGAGTTCTCTTCTTTGTCTATTAGTGAAATCTTTTGATGTATATAAGTGTCTAAGTTTTAAGGATCCCAGTCATCTAGTTTTTCTTCTGCTGTTTGTGTGTTCCCAATTATGTTTGATAATATATATGTGCCATGTATTAGGCTCCTAAGTGTATCCCTATTTTTCATTGATGGTCATTATAGTTTTAGGTTCCAGATTTAGATTTCTAATCCATCTTAAGTTCATTTGTATATGGTGAGATATGGGTTCTATTTCATTTTTCTTCAAATGGATATCCATTTTTGTCAGCATCACTTGTTAAAGAGATATCTCTCTCCCATTTAATGTGTCTCAGCCCTTTGTCAAAGATCAGTTGTCTATAGGTGAATGGATTTACTTCTGGGATCTCACTTCTGGCCCATTGGTCTTTGTGTCTGTGATAGTATCACTACCAGACTGTTTTGATTGCTATAGCTGTGTATAAGGTTTTGTGATGGGGAATATAGTTCTAAGGCCTTCTACTTTATTCCTCTTTAGTTGCTGTTGTGTTGTAAAGTGCCTTTGAGTTGGTTGTGACTCATAGCAACCCTGTATAGGGTTTCTAAGGAGCAGCTGGTGAATTTGAAACACTGACCTTGTGGTTCAAACTGACCTTGTGGTCCAGTGCATTATCCCACATCACCATGCTTATCTAGAGTCTCTTTCCTTTCCATATAAAGTTAGTGAGTAGTTTTCTCATCTGTTAAAAATGATGTTGGAATCTGAATTTTGATTGCCTTATATCTATCTGTAGATTGTTTTAGGTATTATTGTCATCTGAACACTATTAATTCTCCCTTTCTGTGTTATTGTTGTTACATATCATTGAGTAAGTTCTGACTCATAGCAACCCTGTACAGGGTTTCCAAGGAGTGGCTGGTGAGTTTGAGCCACCAACCTTGTGGTTAGCATTCCAGTGCTGATCCTACAGAGCCACACTAGGACTCTTCCCTCTCTATAAGCATGGTATATTCTTCCATATTTGCAGGTCTCTTTTGGTTTCTTGTAGTAGTGCTTTATAGCTTTCTTTGTAACTGTCTTTTTTTTTCTCTGGTTAGATTTATTCCTAAGTATTTCATCTTTTAGGTGGCTATGTAAATAGTATTGTTTTCCTGATTTCTTTTTCAGAGTTCTCTTTCTCAGTATAAATGAATCTGACTGATTTTTGTATGGTGATCTGTACCCTGTCACTTTGCTGAATTTTTCAATTAGTTCCTATAAGTTTCTTGCTAAGTGCTTGAGATTTTCTATGTATAGAATACCATCTGCAAGTAGCAATAGTTTTACTTATTTGCCTATTTGGATGCTTTTAGTTTCCCTTTCTTGCCTTATAATTTTGGCTAAGATTTCCAGCATTATATTGAATCAGAGTGCTGACAACAGGTATTCTTGTCTAGTTCCTGTTCATAAGGGGAATGTTCTGCTTCTCTCCACTGAGACTATTATTGGCCACTAGTTTAATACATATGTCGTTAATGATGTTGAAGAATTTATTTTCTATTCCTATTTTGTTCCAAGTTTTTATCAGGAATGGTGCTGGATTTTGTCAAACGCCTCTTCTGCATTAACTGATATGATCATGTGATTCTTTTCATTTGTTTAATATTTGTGGTGGATTAAGTTGATTGTTTTGCTAATGTTGAATCTTCCTTGCATACCTGGTATAAATTCTGCTTGGTCATGACGTATTATCATTTTTTAATTCTATTGGCTAGGATTTTGTTGAGAATTTCTGCATCTAAGAAGATTCTTATAAAAGAAATTATTCAGACAACTGCTATACTTTTTTAGTTCTTATGACTAAGATGCTTAGTCAGTACATAGCCACAAAATGCTTGTCAGTTGATTTATAAAATAACTCAAATTGTGTGTTAGTTGAAGATGATATTGGGACTGAATCAGTGATTGGCTCCTCAGTTTCTGATCTATTTTGGGGAACATGGATTCTCTGTCACATTCCCCCCTTGAAGGCTGGTGATCACTTTTGTTTTTACTAGCACTCCATCCCCAAGTTTTTCTTCGTATTGGTATTAGCTGTTCATCCATGGTGCTAGACTATTTTAAGTCTCTCCTCATGTACTCAACTGTCTCCAAAAATCAGATGCCACACTGGGACAAACTCCATGGTATGATATCCCAAAAGGTATTCCACTATATTCCAGAAGGCCCTGAAACCCAACTGCTGGGCACAAGGATTAAGGAGGTATAGGTGTGGGGTTTTGGCAGAAAGGGAAGAGGATCTAGAATTCTGTTTTGGGACTTGAAATTTCAGAAAGAGCAAATGTTACTGTTGTTATGTGCTATTGAGTTGGTACTAACTCATAGCAACCCTATGTACAACATAATGAAACACTGCCTGGTCCTGCACCAATCTCACACTTGTTGCTACATTTGAGCCCATTGATGATGCCACTGTACCAATCCATTTTGTTGAGGGGTCTTCCTCTTTTCCTCTAACTCTCCACCTTACCAAACATGATATCCTTGTCCAATGACAGGTCCCTCCTGACAATATGTCCAAAGTATGAGAGGTGAAATCCTGTTATCTTGGTTTCCAAGAAGCATTCTGGCTATACTTCTTGCAAAACAGATTTGTTTGTTCTTTTGCAGTGCATGGTACTTTTAATATTCTCCTCCAACACCATAACTCAAATGTATAAATTCTTCTATGGTTTTCCTTATTCACTTCCAACTTTTATATGCATATGAGGTTATTGAAAATACCATGGCTTGGGTCAGGTGCACACCTTAGTCCTCAAACTGACATCTTTGCTCTTCAGCACTTTAAAGAGGTCTTGTGCAGCAGAATTGCCAATTGCAACACATCGCTTGATTTCTTGACTGCTGCTTCCATGAATGTTGATGGTTGATTTGAGCAAAATGAAGTCTTTGACAACTGCAATCTTTCCTCCATTTATATGGATGTTGTTTATTGGCCCAATGGTGAGGAATTTTGTTTTCTTTACATTGAGGTACAGCCCATACCAAAGTTTGTTTTCTTTGATTTTCATCAATAAGTGTTTTAAGTACTCTTCGCTTAAGCAAGGGAGGTTGTATCATCTGCATATTGCAGGTTGTTAATGAGTTTTTCTCCAATCCTGATATCATGTTTTCTTCATATAATCTAGTTTCTCGAATTATGTGCTCAGCATACAGATTGAATAAGTATGATGGAAGAATAAAACCCTGGGACACATCTCTCCTAATTTTAAACCATTCAGTATTCCCTTGTTCTAGTCAAATAACTGCCTCTTAGTCTATGTATAGGTTCCTTGGGAACACAACTAAGTTTCTGGAATATTCATTCTCTGCAATATTGTCCATAGCTTGTCATGATCCACACAATTAAAAGCTTTTGTGTGGTCAATAAAGCACAGGTAAACATCTTTCTGGCATTCTCTGCTTTCAGCCAAGATCCATATGACAATGATATCCCTCATTCCATGTGCTTTTCTGAATCCAGCTTGAACCTCTGGGCCGTTCTCTGTCAATGTATGGCTACAGCCGTTTTTGTATTATCTTCAGCAAAATTTTACTTGCATGTGCTATTAATGACATTGTCTGATAATTCTGCATCCCACTGGGTAACAACTCTTTGGAATGGGCACAAATATGGATCTCTTCCAGTCAGCTGGACAAGCAGCTGTCTTCCACATTTCTTAGCATAGACGAGTGAATGCCTCCAGTGCCGCATCACTTTGTTGAAAGATTTCAATTTGTATTCCACCAATTCCCCTGGCTTTGTTCTTTGCCAATGCCTTAAATGCACCTTGGACTTCTAAATTCCCATGCTAACATAGACCAACACTGTATCCCTGTTACAATGAGTATCAGCCAAAGAAAGAAAGAAATTTGGTTTAAACACCAGACACGTGATGGTCTCTGGACTCTAGCCAAGGAGGAGAGAGGGAAAAAGAGAAGTGGGAAAGATCTAGGTGATTATTCACCACCCCCAAATCCAGACTCCTGGTGTAGCACTGTTCAATCAGCACTGGACTGCTAACCATAAGGTCAGCAGTTCAGACACACCAGCTGCTCTAAGGAAGCCCTATACAGGGTCCCTATAAGCCAGAACTGACTTGACAGCACATAACAACAATAATAACAACCCCCAAGCCTATCTTATACAAGTGGCTCTTCTGGAGCAGATTTTCCTAATCCCAACCTGCCCCACCTACAAAGTTTCTGACCCTGCCCTTTGTGCCTTTATAAGCATCCATGTGATATGGCATTATCAACCAGTGACAATTCCTCCTATTAGCATGTAGCCCTTTTGAGAGCAGACAAAGGTTGCATCCTAGCAGTGACTGTGGGGTTCCATTCTTGGAACAGCTGGTGAGTGAATGCATCCAGAAAAGAAAGACAGTCAAGAGGGAGAAAGAGAGAGAGAGAAAGAAAGAAATCCCTGAGTTTCCAACTAAATCTTCTTGGTTGATGAAGAGAGAGAAATGGATAAAATAAAGGTCTCTCTAGGTTGAGACAGTAGGAGGTAATTTTCCTCTTCCCTCTGTCTCACCCCAAATATTTTTGCCATGACAAAAGGCAGAAGGCTGGATACCACATGCAATCTTACTGTGACTCTTCCCTCACTATTCAGAGAAGCCCAGCTGTGCACTTTCATACCTAATTATAACAGGCCATTCACTGTGAAGTTCTATAGGTAAAGAGGCCAGGAGTGACATTCTGTAGGTAATAAACCAGGAGTGGCATTTTGTACGTAGGGTCCCTGAGAGTGCTATGCACAGCTATTCTGAAACAAACAATGAAGTGAAGCCCTGATGTGGCACTGTGGGATAATGCACTGGACCACAAGGTCAGTTTGAACTGCAAGGCTGGCAATTCAAATTCACCAGCCATTCCTTAGAAACCCTATACAGGGTGGCCTTGAGTCAGAATGACTCAAAGGAACTTAACAACAACAAAGCAATGAAGTAGCTCGACCCCATCAGAAAGAAAGTCCCAGTATTGGGAGAGAACCCAAGAGTGTTGGTGTAACTTCCCATAGTCTCCCGTGGAGTCCTGCACCTGCTCCTACTCCACAGTTCCTGAATGCAAGTGGACAGGGTGTCTGCAGTGGCCAGTAGCAAATGCTTTCTCAGAATCTACAGTACAGATGAAGGAGCTCAAGTAGCATAGTGGATTACAAGTTGGACTGCTAACCACAAGGTCAGCAGCTTGAAACCACTAGGTTCTCCATGGGAGAAATATGAGGCTTTCTGCTTTCTTAGAAACCCAATACAGTGTCAACATGAGTTGGAACTGACTCCAAAGCACACAACGGCTACCACCACCAGACACTTGTTAGGACATTATAGGGAGACTCAAGCATTAGCTGGGAAATTGGGGTAACTGATTTGTCTAATCCCATCCAGTTTAGATGGGAAGGACAAGTCACTTACCCCAACTTCCCAGCTAATGCCCATTCCCATCCAGTTTAGATCCACCACTCATCTTTCAGTTTGTTGTCTGTGGTGGCTTGTGAGTTGCTGTGATTCTGGAAGCTATGCCACCAGAATTTTAAATAACCAGCAGGGTCACCCATGGTGGACAGGTTTCAGATGAGCTTCCAGACGAAGACAGACTAAGAAGAAGGAGTGACAAACTGCTTCCAAACATTTAGTCACTGAAAACTTTACAAATAGCAAAGAAACACTATCAGATATAGTACCGGAAAATGAGCCCCTCAGATTGGAAGCCACTCAGAATGCAACTGTGAGGAAGAAATAGAAGGATTCTACTAACTTCTTCAATCTGAAATTGATCAAACATACAATCAAGATGTATTGATCATTACTGTTGATTGGAATGCAAAGGTTGGAAACAAAGGAGAAGGATCAGTAGTTGGGAAAATGGCCTAGATGATAGAAATGATGCTGGAAATCACATGAGAGAATTCAGAAAAATCAATGATTTGTTCATTTCAAATACATTCATTAGACAGCATTAAGAGAGGACTATACACATGGACCTCACCAAGTGGAATATACAGAAATCAAATTGACTACAACTGTAGGAAGAGATGCTGGAAAAGCTCTATCTCATCAGTCAAAACAAGGCCAGGGGCAGATTGTGGACTAGACCATCAACTGCTCATATGCAAATTCAAACTAAAGCTGAAGAAAATGAAAACAAGTCCACAAGAGCCAAATTATGACCTTGAATATATCCCACCTGAATTTAGAGATCATCTGAAGAACAGATTTGATACATTAAACACTAACAACCAAAGACCAGAAGAG
>NW_006408618.1:6084764-6090505 GCF_000296735.1 Chrysochloris asiatica
GGGCTTGCTGTCCTCCAGGGCCTTCAGGAGGTCATCCACCTCCTCAGCGTGGGCTTGCTGTCCTCCAGGGCCTTCAGGAGGTCATCCACCTCCTCGCTGATGTACACATCATACAGGACCAGCTGCTCCAGGGCACAGCCCGGCTGCCGGATGCTCTCAGCCAGCTGTAGGACCCCTGGGTCACCCATGCAGTTGTTGCTGAGGTCCAGCTCACGCAGACTGCGATTGGAGAGCAAGAGCGAGGTGAGGGTGGTGCAGCCACTGTCTGTCACCTCACAGTCACCCAGCCAGAGCGCTCACAGCGTGGTCCCCGGCTGACCCAGGCCCTGGCAGAGCAGCTGTACGCCCAAGTTCCCCAGCTTGTTGCTGCTCAGTTGTAGCTCCTGGACACACCTGTTCTGGGCCAGCATCGTGCTGAAGTCCTGGCAGCAGGCATCCGTGAGGCCGCAGGACTTCACCCACAAGGACTCCAGGCGGCAGCCCGGCTCCCTCAGGGCCTCACACAGCAGCTTTGAATCCTGGTTCCCCAGCTAGTTTGCCTGCCAAGCTGAGCTCCCTTAGGCTTTCCTTGGCCTGCAGCATCCCGCTCAGCGACTTGCACCCCTCAGCAGAGAGTCCACACTCCCAAATCCACAGGGCCTGGAGCCTGGAGCTGGGGCTCAGCAACCCAGGGCACAGGGTGGCCAAGCCCTCATCCCCCCAGCTGGTTGTCCCCTAGGTCCAGTTCCCGCAGGCAGTGCTTGGTGGCCACAATACTGCAGAGTTCCTTACAGTAGGCCGCTGTGATGCCACAACTGGACAGCTTGAGTGTCTCCAGCGGAGCGGCAGCGGCCAGTAGGCCGTGGCACAGCGATTGGACGCCGACCTGGCCGAGTGTCGTTGTTGCTCAGCACTAACTCTTTGAGGCCGGCCTGGGCCTGCAGGACACCTGCTAGCATCTCACAGCCCTCGGCATTCAGGTTGCAGAACTCCAGCTGCACCCTCTCGAGCCCCTCGCAGAGCAGCTGCAGCCCCTCATTGCCCAGGGGGTTACGCTGAGGTGCAGCGAATGCAGGGTGGGCAGCGAGCGCAGCACATGGGGCAGCTTCATGCAGCCAGGTGCGGTCAGCGAGCAGTTCTGGAAGCTCAGTTTGCGGATCTTGCCGTCTGGGCGTTGTAGGCCCTGAAGCACCCAGTGCACGCCAGTGTCACCCAGCTCGTTGTTGCCCAGGACAAACTCTGTCAGGGACAGGTTGGCCTTGAGGGCAGAGTTGATGTCCTGGCACCGGCCCTCAGTGAGGCCACAGCCGTCCAGCCTGACGACCTCCACTTGCCGGATCTGGGCAAGAGCTCTGTCCATTGCTCATCACGCAGCTGCTCACACTGGATGTCCAGGTTCATGGTAACACAGGACAGGTGCTCTGCTGCCCGGCGGGGGTGGGGGTGGTGGTGCTCCATGTGCTGCTCAACTCTGAAGCAAAACAAGGACCCCTCCAGACTTCCCACTTGATGGTTCAACTTTTTTCGATGATTTATTTTTTATATGATGAATTTTTCCACTCCAATTGGAATTTTGAGCAACCGCTTCCATAAGCAAATGTCCAGTTCATTAAATTTTACCAATTCACACTTGCTCACAGTATCAAACATCTTTATCCTTATCTGGTCAAGTTTTGGTTAGCCATCCAATCTAGGTCAAATGGGTACCAGCAGCAAGTTTGGGAATGTGCACATACCTCCTTGCACTTTAGACCAGCTGGCTGCTTCACGCACAGCCCTAGCTCCTAGAGGCCAGGTCCATGCCAATGGGCTCAGGAGTTCACACATCTTTAGATCTGCCAGCTCTTCTGAGAGAGAGGATATTTCAGAGGTACAAAGACATTATAGATTTGCATTTGGAACAGGGGAGGAATGTATAAAGGACTTTAAGAGAAGTTCGGGCAAAGGCTATTGGAGCCCAAAGGAGGGAGATGTCTGCCTGGGAGCGATCGGGAGACACTTGACATGTGACCTTCCATCTAAACCTTAAATAATGTGGGTTCAAGTGACAAAGCCTGGCCAAATCATCCTGTGCACCATTACACTCAGACATTATATACATGTAAAACTTACGATCTGATTTATATTGAAGACAAGTCATATAGGGACACTGAATGAATATCAGTAAATGTATGTCCCAGGGTTGTATTCTTTCACCATATTTATTCAATCTGTATGATGAAAAATTAATTTGAGAATCTGGATTATATGAGGAAAACTGCAGCATCAGGATTGGAAGAAGACTCATTAACAACCTGAGATATGGAGATGATACAGTCTTGCTTGGTGAAAATGAAGAGGACTTAAAATACTTATTGATGAAGATCAAAGACCACAGCCTTCAGTATAGGTTGCACCTTAATATAAAGACAACAAAAATCCTCAGAACTGTACCAATAAATAGCATCAAGATAAATGGAGAAAAGATTGAAGCTGTCAAAGACTTAATTTTTCTTGGATCAACCATCAACACCCATGGAAGCAGCAGTTAAGAAAGCAAATGGCATATTGCATCGGGTAAATCTGTTGCACAAGTGTGCAGTTTGAAGACTAAGATGCACCTGACCCAAACCACGGTATTTTCAATAGCCTCACATGCATGTGAAAATCAGACAATAAATAAGGAAGACTATAGAAAAATTAATGCATTTGAGTTCTGGTGTTGGAGGGGAATATTGAAAGTACCATGCACTGTCAGAAAAGCAAACAGATCTGTGTTGTTAGAAGTACAGCCAGAATGCTCCTTAGAAGTCTCATACTTCCATATTGTTAGGAGGGACAAGTCCCAGGAGAAGGATATCATGTTTGGTAAAGTGGCTGGTCGAAAAAAAAGAGGAAGACCCTAATGAGATGGATTGGCACAGTGGCAGCAGCAATGTGCTCAAGTGTAGCAATGATTGTGAGATTGGCATAGGACCGGGCAATGTTCCATTCTATTGTACATAGGTCACTGTGAGTTGGTACCTATTCGATGGCACCCAACAAAAACAATATTGATGACCAGTGGGACTTTGGCAGGAAGAAGAGAGAGGAAGATCATTGTAGGCAGAAAGAAGTCAGACTTTGGATGAGGTACAGATTTGGGAGGGGCTGGGGAACAAGGCTGGTGAATATGGGTTTGTATATGCCAAGTTTGGGGAAGTGCAAATATATATCCTAATGGAAATAGCTAGGCAGCGGCTAGCATATGTCTCTGGAGCTCATATTAGTGTCCTGAATTTCACAAAATAAATTTGGAGCCATTCATATGGACATGATAGCTGTTAGATGAAGGGGAGAGAAAACTAAGACTGAGGATAGAATGCACACTTTATTTCTTTGATCCCTGGATTAAGTCTTATACTGTGATGGATCACTTTAATGTGGCTTTACTAGCTATGGTTTTGTAAGATTGGGTGGGACTATGCAAATAAGATGCCTGTGACCAATCAAGAAGATTGGACATCTTGCTAATCATATAAATAAGGTACATGGCATCCTTGTGGGAGATGATTATTATTGCTGTTATTAAGTGCTGTTGAATCAGTTCCAACTCATAGCAACCCTGTATAGTATTTCTAAGGAGTGACCTGTGGGTTTGAACTGCCAACCTTTCAGTTTTTAATCCAGTGCTTACCCTACAGCACCACACCAGGACTCCTTGTGGGAATAAGGCCACACAAATAAGGTTTGTGGAACCCTAATTAGGGGATTGGTCAGTTTTGCCATCCTACTAGGTTTAAAATAAGCCATACCAGAAGTGGAAAAGGGAGAGAAGCAGAGTGTGTCTTTTGAATGTGGGGTCCCTGTGCTGAAAACCTGCTAGACCCAGGAGACAGAGACAAGGAACTGTAACATGAAAGAGTAATAGACGGTGACAAAGGAGTAATGAGAGCTATAGGATCACAAGATGGCAAGAACAAGATCAGTGCAGATGACTGCAGTGTGACTTCCTATCACACAGGGCTAAGACTTGTAACATCTGCCTGAGATGATTCTAAGCAAGGCCCAGCAGCAGAGGGTGAAAAGAAGCTGTCCTGATCAAGAACTGTATCCTGAATTTTTCCTGTTAGTTCTGAGTCATTCTCGATCCTGAGTTGTATTCTGTTGCCTCCCCAATGAGTCACTTAACTCTAAGTACAGTTTGTGAGTTCTGTGAGATGTTGCAGCAAATCATGAAACCCAAGGGCCTGAGGGAAAGTACTGAGGGGGAGCAAAGAGTAGTTGATGTTCAAGATGACGGAGTGGTATATCAGTTTGAAAGTTGAACATTTGGGACATAATTAATGTCCACCTTATAAGAACTAGGTTTTGCTTTTACCTTCTTAAATTTTTTATTGTGATTTGGGTGAAGGTTTACAGCACAAATCATTTTTGCATTCAACAATTCATACCCATGTTGTTTTATATCATTGATTGTAATCCCCACAATCTAATGTCACTTATCCCACTTCCTGCCTGTATTTCCCTTTTGATTCTGCCTTCTTTTCTAACCTTTCTGAACTCTTTCCTTTGATCTCAAATGGTTATTTTAAGGAATGAGTACCTTGCTAATATTATTTTTTACCCTATAGGCTTGTCTATTGTTTAACTGAAAACTGAACTATGAGGATGAGTTCAGTTCCAGACCTGAACAGTGACTAAAGGATCCCAATAATTTCTTTCAGACCAGTAAGTCTGCCCTTTTTTTTTTTTATGATATGTGTGTTTTGTTCCACATTTTTCTCCCACTTTATTCAAGGCCTTCTAATATGATCCATTTTAGAACAGTTGGTAGTGGTAGCCAAGTACCTTCTAGTTCTGGTCTCAGATTCATAGAGGCTGATGTTCACATGGTCCATTATTCCATTGGTCTCACTGTTTTCATGCATCTTTGATTTTCTTCACTCTTCTTTGCTCTGGATTGGGAGAACCCAATAGTTTCACCTTAGATGGCTGATCATGAACTTTTAGGACACCAGTCACTACTCAGCAAATACAATGTAGAACATTGTCTTTGCAGGTTCTGTCAATTGACTTTGATGTCCCCCTGAGACTATACTCTGGAGCCCTCATGTCTAGTAATTCATTCACTCAAAGTGTTTGGTTATAAATTTGCCCTCTGTATGTTCCACCATATATTTGAAGTATAGGTTGAATATACATGTAGAAATATCTTCGTTAAACCTATATATATATATATATATATATATATATATATATATTCACGGATTAGTCCCACTCTCCCTTCTACATCCTTCCAGCCTGTGTGTCTATCCATGCCGCTACTCATAGATCACCATTATTACAGGATTGTGTTGTTGTTAGGTGCCATTGAGTTGACACAGACTCTTAGCGACCTTATGCACAGCAGAACAAAACAATGTCCGATCCTGGGCCAACCTCACTACTGTTGCCACACTTGAGTCCATCAATGATGCCACCTGGGCAATCCACCTCGTTGGGGGTCTTCCTTTTTTGCTGTGACCCTCCATCTTACCAAACATGATATCCTATTCCAGCGACTGTTTCCTCCTGACAATATGTCCAAAGTATGAGAGATGAAGTTTGGCCATCTTGGCCTCTAAGGAGCACTCTGGCTGCACTTCTTCCAAAACAGATCTACTGGTTCTTTTGACAGTCCATGGCACTTTTAGTATTCTCTTCCAACACCATAATTCAAAGGCATCAATTCTTCTACTATCTTCCTTATTTACTGTCCAGCTTTCGCATCCATATGAAGTTACTGAAAATACCATGGCTCG
>NW_006408618.1:6102080-6108365 GCF_000296735.1 Chrysochloris asiatica
AGAGACACTGAAACTTGTAGAGATGCTAAAGCAAATGGAAGAAATGAGGAGGTACAAGAGCTGAACAGAAAATTTCAAAGGTCAGCTCAAGAAGACAAAGTCAAATATTACAACAAAATGTGCAAAGATCTAGGGTCAGAAAACCAGAAAGAAAGAACACACTCAGCATTTCTCAAGCTGGGGGAACTGAAGAAAAAATTCAAAACTTAACTTTTGTTATTAAAGAATTCTCTGGGCAAATTATTGAATGATGCAGAAAGCATCAAAAGAAGATGGAAGGAATACACAGAGTCACTGTACCAAAAGGAAATGTTGATGTTCAACTGTTTCAAGAGGTAATGTATGATCAAGAGCTAATGATACTGTAGAAGGAAGTCCAAGGTGCATTGAAGGAATTGCCAAAGAACAAGGCACCAGGAATTGATGGAATAAAAATTGAAATATTTCAAGAAAGTGAGGCAGCACTTGAGGCACTCACTCATCTCTGCTATGAAATTTGGAAGACAACTATCTTGCCAACTAATTGGAAGATATCCGTATTTGTGCCCATTCTGAAGAGAGGTGCCCCCACGGAATGTGGAAATCATCGGACAATACTTTTGATATCCCATGCGAGTAAAGTTTTACTAAGGGTAATACAAAAATGGCTACAAACATGCATTGATAGAGAACTTCTAGAGTTTCAAGCTGGATTCAGAAGAGGACGTGGGACAAGGGATATCACTGTTGATGTCTGATGGACCGTGACTGAAAACAGAGAATACCAGAAAGTTGTTTACCTGTGCTTTACTGACTACGCAAAGGCTTTCAACTGTGTGGCTCATGACAAGCTATGAACAACATTGTGAAGTATGAGTATTCCGGAACACTTTATTGTGCTCATGAGGAATCCGTACATGGACTAAGAGGCAGTTGTTCAAACAGAGCATGGTAACACTGAATGGTTTAAAATTAAGAAAGGTGTGCAACAGGGTTATATTTTTTCACCATACTTATTCAGCCTGTATGCTAAGCAAATAATCTGAGATGCTGGGTTGTATGAAGAAAAACATGGCATCAGGATTGGAGGAAGACTCACTAACAACCTGTGATATGTAAATGTTACAAACCTTGATTGCTGAAAGTGAAGAGGACTTAAAATATTTGCTGATGAAGATCAAAGAGCACAGCCTTCACTATGGATTACATCTCAATGTAAGAAAACAAAAATCCTCACCACTGACCAATGAACAACATTCTTATCAATGGAGAAAAGATTGAAGTTGTCAAGGATTTCATTCTTCTTGGATCAACTATCAACACTCACGGAAACAGAAGTCAAGAAATTAAACAACATATTGCATTATGCAAATCTGCTACACAAGACCTTTTTAAAGTGTTAAAGAGCAAAGTTGTCAGCTTGAGGACTAAGGTATGCCTGACCCAAGTCATGGTATCTTCAATAATCTCATATGCATGGGAAAGCTCGACTGTGAATAAAATAAAGACCTCAGAAGAATTGATGCTTTTGAGTTATGGTGTTGGAGGTGAATATTCAAAGTGCCATGGACTACCAAAAGAACCACCAGATCTGTGTTAGAAGAAGTGCAGTCAGAGTGCTCCTTAGAGGCCAGGATGGCCAAACTTCATCTCTCATACTTCGGACATATTGTCAGGAGGGACCAGTCGCTGGAGAAGGATATCATGTTTGGTAAGATGGAGTCCTGGTGTGGCACTGTGGGTTAATACACCAGACTGCAAAGCCATTTGAACTGCAAGGTCGGCAGTTCAAGCTCACCAGTCACTCCTTGGAAACCCTATACAGGGTCGCTATGGGTCAGAACCGACTCAACAACACTTAACAACAACAACAAGGTGGAGGGTCAGAGAAAAAGAGTAAGACCCCCAGCGAGATGGATTGACAATATGGCAGCATCAATGGGCTCAAGCATGGCAACAATTGTGAGGTTGGCTCAGGATCGGACAGTGTTGCGTTCTGTTGTGCATAGGGTTGCTATGAGTCAGTACTGAGTTGATGGCACCTAATAACAACAATCCAGTTTAAATAATGTGGAATTGTGCTGACCTGTGGCTGTGGGCTATGCTGAGAAAGTAATAGCTCAGGATTTTGTGCTTATTTTATGGTAAGTGAAAAGAGGAATTCCTATAGATGACCATAAAGATAGTGTAGTTCAAGCACTTCCCTTCTCAAGGAGATAGAGAATGTCTTGTCTCCTAAGACCAGAATCTGGCTTAAGTTTGGTCCCCACCTGACTTCGTAGGCACTGGTGACATTACACAATGAACAGGATGTTTTAAAAGAATTTTATAGAGTCCACTGGCTGTCCCTGATTCATGACAACCTCATACACAAAGCTGTAGACTGGACCACTGTGATCCATGGGGTTTCACTGGTTGATATTCAAAAGGAGGTCACCAGGGCTTTCTTCCTAGTCTTAGTCTGAAAGCTCAACTGAAGCCAGTTTAGTATCACAGCAACCCACAGCCTCTAATGACATGAAGTGCATTGGCATGGAACTAAACCCTGGTCTCCCTCAGGGAAGGCAAGAATTAAATCACTGAATTCCCATTGCTCAAGATCTGGGATTGAAAAAAAAACAAAACACCTAAATAGACACCAGAGAATAGATAGGTATTTGGGACATGTAAGCAGGGAGAGAAGTGGGTTATGGATGAAGATCCTATTAGGGTCTAAGGAAGAAAGATACACATTTCCTTTTCCATAGTTCTGCTGAGGACAGGTTACTGTTGTTGTTAAGTGCCATCAAGTCAGTCCCAACTGATAATGACTTTCTATAAGGCTTCCAAGTAGTGATTGGTGGGTTTGGACTGCGGACCTTGCAGTTAGCTGTCCATTGCTTATCCTACAGCACCACACCAGGACTGTTGAGGCCAGGTACTAAGGATCAACTCCATTCCTTGGAGAATGAATGCAGAGATAAGGGGCCATGGAATGGTAAGGCAGCCATGGCTACCCATGCTGAAGATAGTGGAACATAGGAGGTATGGTTTAAAGCTGTTCTAGCACACTCGGAGGGCTGTGAGGTTAGCTGTGTCTCTCCAGATGGAGAGAACTGTACCTGTTCCCGCTGGCTTCGCAGGGCTTTACTACTGTGCTTTGTGGAATACCCACCTTGATGAGGATGGCAATTCAAGGGACCATTTCCTTCCTTAACAATCCCATTTTTGACTCCAACCAGGGTCCCAGCATACCCAGTCCTGAGATGTCTCCTTCAAGCAAATCCCAATTTTCTGGGCACAGCTTGGCTGTAAGGACTCTGAGCAGAGCTGTCCTTCTCAGGACACTGAAGCTCTGACCACATGAAGAAGTTTGCACCATCTCTCTGTGAGGCAGGAACTCTGTTCTTCTCAAGCTTTTGCATATAGAATGCCTGGCCAACCGCAGCCTTCCCAGAGAGATCCAGCTGATGTGTAGTGGAATGCCAGACAGGGAGAGATGCTGTTGGCCCCCTGGCTCCCAAGACTGCCTGCCAGCCAGTGGGAATCGTTACCTACACCCTAGAGCCAGCCAGGCTTCCCACACTGAATTAGCAAGAGCAAAGCAGATGTCTCCCTTCACTGCAGCTAAGGATTAGCTAGGGTAAAGCCTGCAGCATTCCCCTTCAGTTACAGGCAAGGGCAAGTGTGGGGACCCACAGCAGCTGCCTTTGCCATTCTAGGACTACACTGTGGCAGGCAACGTCAAATCAAAGCCTATCCAGGCCCTGGCTGCCCCAGACATTGGTCCCTCCCCAATAAACTTTTTATTATCATTTTATTTGTAGAAAAGAAGTATTCATTTCTTCCAGCTTCCAAAACAAACCAATGAAAAACCCAAGCTGCCATGAAGTCAATTCTGACTCACGATGACCTTATGTGTACAGAGGAGAACTATACTCCACTGGAGCTTCAGGCGTCTCTTCTCTGGGTCGGTTGGAACCATTCAGCTAGAAGTCAGGTATTTAACTGCTTGCACTATCCAGGACTTCTTGTACATAAGAAAATGGAGATCTTATTTTAGATTTTGTTTGCTCTTGTGTTGACTGTATTAAACCAATCCACGATTCTGACACACAGCGACCCAATAGGACAGAGGAGGACTGCTCCCTAGGGTTTCTGCAACTGTAATCTTTACTGAAGCAGACTCCCTCATTTGGAATCACAGACCTTCCTGTTAGCAGCCCTCTGCTCCCACAAAGAGTGACCCCACAAAGAGTTTTTCAAGACTGCAAATCTTTACAGGAGCAGACAGCCTCATCTTTCTCTTGAGGATCTACTAGTAGGCTTGAACTGCCTACCTTGCAGTTAGCGGTCCAGTGCTTATCATACGGCACCATCAGGGTTTTAAATCCTTGGCCCTCAACCCTCTTCATCCCTGAGTCACCTACCCTACAAACAGCTCCAGTCAGAGAAAAAAGTACTTTTTTCCCCCTTCTCTAGCGGCTCTGCCCCTGCTGCTTTGTGAGTGTGTGAATTCTTCATCCAGATTCATTCCAGCTTGGTTCTTTGTTCTGTGACCTTCTACCCACCTCTGTTTCTCAGCCTGACTTCTAGCTATTGAAACACTCTTTGATGGCCTGGCTCACACCCGACTCTCATGAGACCTTAGACTCATTACAGGTGGAGATTCATAGTGAAACAGAAACCTCTAGGACTACTTGGACTTGAGTCCTTGCTCTGACACTTACACTCTGCAAGTTTGGGGAAATATTTTGTCTTTGGTTTCAGCCCTGTGGGTTAATGTGCCGGACTGCAAAGCCGGTTTGAACCACAAGGACAGTGGTTCAAACTCATCAGCCCCTTCTCGGAAACTCTATAGAGGGTTGCTATGAATCAGAACCACTCGACAGCACTTAACAACAACAACAAACTTAGTATAATAATTGTGCTTACCTGGTACAGCAGATGTTGTGTGAAGTGCGTTAAAGCTTAAATGCTAAAGTATTTGGTTTATGAAAGATTGCAGTTTGCAATGCTCATCTCTGTCCTATTTTGAGCTTTGACATAAATTCAGACATCATTTGAGTTCCTTCTGACTTAAGCTTTGTGGCAGCTTTGTCCTCAGTCAAAGCATGTTTGAAAGATGATTACAACGAGGAGCAATCTGGCCCTCAGGCTTTGCAAGGAGAATCAGGGAACTTGCCTGGGTGTGTCCTTTATAATTTAAGAACAATACTGTGACACTGCAGGATAAGTACCAGACTGCTAACCAACTGCAAGGTTGGTGGTTCAAACCCACCAGCCATTCATTAGCAACTCTATACAGAGTCATTATGAGTCAGTACTGACTTGACAACACTCAACAAGTCACATGTTAACTAAAAGTTGGGGTACTAGTGGCTATGACTCAGGGCTGCCTGGGACATAGGTGGTCAAAGTCCCAGGACCAGTCAATTGTGTGTGCATCCCAGTCCTTCTCCCAACTGTCCAACTTCTTTAGTCCCCCCTGTGACAGTGACGAATCGATCTGTAGCCAATCATGATTCTGCAAGGATTTCCTTTGTTTTCCATCTGCCACTGTGGGCTAATGCATCAGATTGCAAAGTCATTTGAACTGCAAGGCTGGTGGTTCAAGCTCACTAGCTCCATGGAAACTCTGTACAGGGTTGCTATACGTTGGAATCAACTTGACAGCACTTAACAACAACAACATAATTAGCCCCATGGCTGTGAATTCATTTGGAGTCCATTTTGGCTTCAAGCTGTTGGTCTTTCTCATCCAGATCATTTTCTTTGTCTTCTCTTTACCTTGTTTATTGTTGTTGTTGTTGTTAAATGCCATTTGTTCCAACTCACAGCGATCCTGTATATGGTTTCTGATGAGCAGCTGGTAAGCTTGAACCACTGACCTTTTGGTTCAAACTAACCTTGCTGTCCAGCACATTAACCCACAGTGCCACACCAGGATAGAGCTTAATAAAGGGGTCTCTGAAGAATATGTTTGAATTCTGAGTGTTTTTCTCCCTAGAATGGGATTATGTTGGCTAACACATTGAAAGTATTAGAACAACACTCAGTGTGCAGTGAGTACTTTATCCATGCTAGCTGTTATTCAGCAAACATTTTCAAAACCACAGTTTTAAAAAATATTCAATGTATATTTACTTTCTCATTAGGCCAAACCATTGGGAACTTTCCTGCAAAAGGAAGGAAGGAGCAAAGAAACAAAGGGGAGAAAAACAGGAGAGAAAGAGAAAAAAGATTTGGAAATGTATAGTGATGATGGTTGTGCAGTATGGGCAGTGTGGTTGGTGTGGCTGGATTGTACACATAAAATTTGTTAAA
>NW_006408618.1:6108577-6110896 GCF_000296735.1 Chrysochloris asiatica
TGGCACATAACCACCACCACTATCACAAAGGTACGAGAGACCAAATGGAACAGACACAGATGAAAATTCTGGAACCCTGAATTTCTAAGGAAAGGTTAGAGAAGTGGATTGAATACTTGCTGGAGAAGCTAAGCAGGGACCGCAAGAGAGAAAGACTGACTCCTGAACAGCCAGCCAGACAAAGTGTGATCATCTTGTGAGCAGTTCTGACAACAGAGAAAGCCTAGTAGAACATATTTACATACGGGAGTCCTTCTGTTTCCCCATGTTCCCCTAATGACCAGAGATGTGGTCAGTTCCCACACTCTTCCACCCTCAGCACAGATCCTACTCTCACAGGATTTGGAGCCACATGATTGGAAGGCATTCCTGTATGAGGCTTCACCACATTGGTGACTAGATTCAGATGGGATCAGCTCTAGACCTAGAGAACCTGCAAAGTCACCTGACCAGCATTTAACCAGTCACCCTGCCCCCAGCTTCTCTGTGTGGTCCTAATAGACACTAAAACAAGCTCCACCAAAGGACTCCATGAACTACTTCTGGACTGAGTGTCCAGAACATAGATAAAAACAAGACTGATAGGAACTCCATCTAGGGCCAGAAACTCTGCTGTCACATCCTTCCCATACCAACCTTGTGAGCTCCTTGGCTTGCAGATGACCCAGGTTTCTCTTGTCTAGGCCCAACAGCTGTATTGCTTTTTTATTTTTGTTGTTTTATTGTTTTTGTTTGTTCTTTCTCCTCCTTCTTCTTTCCATTCCCTTGAATTTATTCTTTACGTCTATGCTTCTGTTTTTCCTTTTGTTCTTCGGTTTCTAATTTTCTCTCTTCTTGTTTCCTCATTTGATGTTTCTTTACTACATACTACTCTCTCTTTTCATCTTTTTTCTCCCTGGTTTTTCTAAGTGTTTTTAAAATTTCTTCCTTTCATTTCTTCTCTTATTTTTCTCATCTATAGCTACATTTTCCTGTCCCTCTTTATTGTTTTTACTTATTCTTAAGGGTTTTAAAATGTATTCCTTTTATTTTCTCTATTATTTTTATCTTCTATAGTTCAATTTTCTTGTCCCTCTTTTGACTTTATAGTTTTGGGGTTGTTGTTTTTTTCTTTTTCTAGTTGCTGCTTTTAAATTTTATTTTTTCTCTTTATTATTTTCTCTTTTCATTGCTGGATCCTTATTTGTGTTTTATGTTTTTGTTTTCTTGTTTGTGGGGTGGAAGAGGGGTTTTCTCTTTCCCACCAGACAGGAAAGAGCAAACTTGCCCATACAACCCAGTCACAACCATATCCTCTGCAGCTTCATCCACTGGACTAGAACTAATACCAACTCCTTTTGATGTACCTGACCAACAGTAGACAGAAGCCAGCACCAGCCAAATCTACCTTAAACTGAGATGCATGAACTGTGAATGAGAATGGTGTAACTAGACCCACAAGAGACGTTCTGTAACTGTACCCACAGGAGACAATTGGTGAGAACCTAAGAACACATTAGCATGAAATCATCAGTTAAATACAAATACTACAACCCCACAATGCCCTGAAGACAACAGATACTTTTAGCTAACACAAATAAACATGAGAAAGGATCAAACAAATTACCAAAATTCAAAGCCAAAAAACATTTCTGAGGAAGAAAAGGTAATGGCACTGAGTGAAAAAGATGGAAAATAATGATATTTTAGATATAAGGATTTATAGAAAGATCAAAGAAAACAAGAAGACTACAGAAAGAAAGAAAAAAATAACAACTTTAGAACAATTCAGGAAAATATTATAAAAACAAACAGACAAAATAAGTGCAGACTTCTGGAAAAAGATGGTGGATCGGGTGGAAGTGTAGTCACGAGCTCTGCCGAGAACAACAAAGAATACAGGACCAAGAAGGCTCAGGGAATGGTCCCAGTACTCTGAACCACATATAAAGGAATATTTTGAAGATCGGAAGACTTACAACTGGGGAGTTTGTGGCAGAAGCAAGAAATCCATTGCTTCCTGGTTCGGGACGCTCAGCTGCTCCAGGAGCCGCCATTTTGTGTGGGACCAAGCGGGGAAAGGATCAGAGCAGCCACAGACGCCTGACAGAGCCACAGAGATAGAGGTGTGGACATTCTTTTTTCTCTCTTTTTTTTTTTTTTGGTATCTTTTCGTTGGTCCCTTGCTGTCTGTGTACCTCCATTCTGGTAACTATAGGGGTCCCTGAGCTAGTGAATATTCCAGCCCCACCCTCAGAGGGTTCTACTACGCATGTGCATAGATCTCCTTGAAATTTAAAGAGACAGTATCCACTTAAAACCAAACGGTCAACAGATATT
>NW_006408618.1:6112242-6112787 GCF_000296735.1 Chrysochloris asiatica
AAGCAAGTCAGATTAAGCTCAGATTGCTCAGAAGAAACCATGCAAGCAAGAAGACAATGGGGAAACATTTATAAAACCCTGAAAGACAAAAATTGACAACCAAGAATCCTTTACCCAGCAAAGTTATCAATCAAATATGATGGTGTAATCAAAACATTCCAAGATAAACAGAAGTTAAGGGATTTTCCAAAGCCAACCCTGTCTACAAAACATCCTAAAGGGAGTTCTATGGACTAAGAACAGACAACAACCAGAGATTGACATACGTGGTAGCATCTCCCTGAATTAAATCAACAGAAGGAAGAGTTGAGAACAGAATAAAACTGTAAGAACAAACTCAGAGAATCTGGGAGATCAGTCTATGATCAAAACAACTTCAATGTAAAAGAAGTTAAACATGTAGGAACAGAGATTCAGATAGAGAGAAGGTTAGCAGATCGATTACAGGATAAAATAAACTGCAGCAAATGGAGAGAAAAGTTAATGGACTATAAGGCAACCTCAAAGAAACTTAACACGTCACAACATACCAAGAGAATGAAAAT
>NW_006408618.1:6130883-6134089 GCF_000296735.1 Chrysochloris asiatica
TACTAAGATTTCAGAAATGGACAATACAATGAAACGGTAAAGGAATAGATGTGAAGCAATGGAAGCCCAAATTAGTGAGCTTGCAGAGAAATGTCTCAATACTAGTATGCCAGAAGAACTATCAGAGAAAGGAATTTAAAAATCCAAATAAAGCCTAAGACTTATGTGGGATACCATAAAGAGGAACAACTTATGGGTGATCAGAATTCCAGAACAGGAAGAGACAATAAAATCACAGAGAAAATTGGCAAACAGATCTTTGAAATTTTCTGTTCAACTCTTGTACCTCCTCATTTCTTCCATTTGCTTTAGCATCTCTATGCTGGAAAGCAAGTTTCAGTATCTCTTCTGACATCCATTTTTACCTTTTCCTTCTTTCTTGTCTTCTTAATGACTTTTTGCTTTTTTCTTGTGTGATGTTCTTGATGTCATTCCACAACTCTTCTGGTCTTCAGTCTTTAGTGTTTAATGTATCATATCTGCTGTTCAGATGATCTTTAAATTCACTGTAACAAAAGGAAATGGTTGGTATTCAGCCGTTTCAAGAGGTAGCATATGATCAAGAGCCAAAGATACTGAAGGAGGAAGTCCAAGGTGCATTAAAGGAACTGGCAAAGAACAAGGCACCTTGAATTGATAGAATAAATAGTGAAATCTTTCAAGACAGTGAGGCCGCACAGGAGGCACTCATTTATCTCTACCAAGAAATTTGGAAGACAACGATCTGGCCGACTGATTGGTAGAGATCCGTATTTGTGCCCATTCCAAAGAGAGGTGAGCCAACTGAATGCGGAAATCATCGGACAATCTCCCATGTGAGTAAAATTTTACTAAATACAGAATTTTACTGTAATGCAGAAACAGCTGCAAGCATACATTGACAGAGAACTTCCAAAAGCTCAAGCCAGATTCAGAAGAGGCTGTGGAATGAGGGATATCATTGCTGATGTCCAATGGGTCTTGGCTGAAAGTAGAGATATCAAAAAGATGTTTACCTGTGCTTTACTGACTACACAAAGGCTTTCGATTGTGTGGACCATAACAAGCTATGGACAACATTGTGAAGTATGAATATTCTGGAACACTCAATTGTGCACATGAGGAATTTGCACGTGGACCAAGGGGCAGTTGTTCAAACAGAACATGGGAGCACTGAATGGTTTAAAATTAAGAAAGGTGTGCAACAGGGTTGTATTCTTTCACCATACTTATTCAACCTGTATGCTGAGCAAATCATCTGAGAAGCAGGGTTGTATGAAGAAAAACATGGTATCAGGATTGAAGGAAGACTCATGAAACACCCTGCGATATGCAGATGATACAACCTTGCTTGCTGAAAGTGAAGAGGACTTAAAACATTTACTGATGAAGATCAAAGAGCACAGCCTTTGATATGGATAACATCACAATGTAAAGAAAACAAAAATCCTCACCACTGGACCAATAAACAACATTCTTATCAATGGAGAAAAGATTGAAGTTTCAAGGACTTCATTCTTCTTGGATCAACTATCAACACTCATGGAAGCAGCAGTTAAGAAATAAAACGACGTATTGCATTAGGCAAATCTGCTACACAAGACCTTTTAAAGTGTTGAATAGCAAAGATGTCAGCTTGAGGACTAAGGTGCGCCTGACCCAAGCCATGGTATTTTCAATAACCTCATATGCATGGGAAAGGTAGACAGTGAATAAGGAAGACCATATAAGAATTGATACTTTTAAGTTATGGTGTTAGAGGAGAATCTTGAAAGTGCCATGGGCTGCCAAAAGAACTAACATCTGTTTTGGAAGAAGTGCAGCCAAAGTGCTCCTTGGAGGCCAGGATGACCAAACTTTGTCTCTCATACTTTGGACATATTGTCAGGAGGGACCAGTCGCTGGAGAGGGATATCATGTTTGGTAAGATGGAGGGTCAGAGAAAAAGAGGAAGACTCCCAGTGAGATGGATTGGCAAAGTGTCAGCATGGATGGGCTCAAGCATGGCAACAATTGTGAGCTTGACCCAGTACCAGGTAGTGTTTTGTTTGGTTATGCATATGGTTGCTATGAGTCAGTATTGACTAGATGGCACCTAACAACAACAACAACAAATATAAAACTTTGAAAGAAAAAAATTGCCAAACAAGAATCATATACCCAACAGTGAAATTAGGACTTCAGTGAAATTAGTACCTTTCCTGATAAACAGAAATTAAAGGAATTTGAATTGTCTAGAAAAACTTAACAGAAAATACTAATGGGTGTTCTTCGGGCTGAGAACCAACAACAGCAGACAACAACCTGAGACTGCCATTCATGATAACATCACCTGGAACTCAATCCTGATATGGAAAATTTTAAAGGAAAACAAACCTACAAGACTGAAAATAGGGAACTAGAAAATCAATTTATAATGAAGTCAACTACAAAGCAAAAAGAAGAAGTAATATAGATCCAGAACTTCCAAATGGCAAGTCAAGTAGAGTTCAAGATAAAACAGACTGTTTTAAAACAGGGGAAAAAAATATTAATAAATTACAGGGTAACCTGAAAGAAAATTAATATACCTATACATCAAACTAAAGAGGAAAACCAAAAAGACTTAGTAAGCATTAACAACAGAAATTAATTAAATGGAAAGAAATCTCACAAATAAAATTAACTCAGCACAGAAAATTATGTGGAACAATGAAACCAGCAGTACCACAAAAATTCACACATCAAAATGACAAAAATCAGTTCATACCTATTCATAATTACACTAAATGTAAATGAATTAAATGCATCATTCAAGAGACAGAGAGAGAAAAATGGAAAAGAAATCAGGATCCTTCAATATGCTTTCTACTAGAAACGTATCAAAAAGGAGAGATAGCTTAAATATCCATCAACAGAAGAATGGTTAAGCAAATTTTGGTATATACACCCAATGGAATACTATGCACCATTGAAGAATGATGGATTTGCAAAACACATCACAACATGGATGAATCTGGAGGACATTATGCTAAGTAAAATTAGTAAATCACAAAAAGACATATATTTTATAATACCAATGTTATAAAAAGTTAATAAAAGGTTTTCCTAATAAAAGAAACCACCAATAATGGTTATAGGGAGAGTTGTTGTTGTTATGTGCCGTCGAGTCGGTTCCGACCCATAGCGACCCTGTACAGGGTTTCCAAGGCTGTAAATCTTTACGGGAGCAGAAAGCCTCATCTTTC
>NW_006408618.1:6134316-6135318 GCF_000296735.1 Chrysochloris asiatica
TCTGATATGACATTGCCAAACTTTTTTTTTCCCATTCTGTGGGTTCTCTTTTCACTCTTTTTGGTGAAATCCACATAAGTGTCTAATTTTCCGGAAGTCCCAGTCATTTTTTTTCTTTTATCTTCTGTTGGATTGTTTTGAGTTATGTTTGATAGTATATTTATGTCAAGTTTCAGAGCTCCTAACTTTGTCCCTATATAAAAAAAAAAATATTACTGATGATCTATTTAGGTCTTTAATCCACATAGAGGTAATTTTTGCATATGGTATGAGATATGTGTCTTGTGTCATTTTACTGCAAATGGATTTCCAACTTTGTCAGCACTATTTGTTGAAGAGAATATCTCTTCCCCATTTAATGCATTTTGGCCCTTTGTTGTAGATAGACTGACCACACATGAATGGATTTGCGTCTAGATTCTCAATTATTTTCCATTGATCTATGTGTCTTTCATTATACCAGTACTTGGCTGTTTTGACTACTGAAGCTGTGTAGTTGGTTTTGAGATTGGAAAGTGAGAGGCTTCCTACTTTATTCATTTTTAATAATGCTTTGCTTTTCTGGGGTCTCTTTAATTTCCATATAAAGTTAGCAATTAGTTTTTTCATCTCTTTAAAGAATGATGTTGGAATCTGGTTTGGGGTAATATTATATCTATAAATTGTATTGGGTAGTGTTGACATTATCACAATGTTAAGTCTTCCTATCCACGAGCAGGGTATATTTCTCTATTTCTGCAGATCTTTTTCAGTTTCTTGTAGTCGTGTTTTGTAATTTTCTGTGTATAGCTCTTTGGTTTTTCTGGTTAGATTTATTCCCAAGTATTTCATCTTTTGAATCCAACTGAGTTTTGGACATTGATCTTATATCCTGACACTTTGCTGAACCTATTGATAAGTTTGAAAGTTTTTCTTGCAGTCTTTGGGCTTTTCTAAGTATGTTGTTGTTGTTGAGTGCCATCAAGTCAATTCTAACCCATAGTGACCCTGTATACGGTTTCC
>NW_006408618.1:6135418-6142052 GCF_000296735.1 Chrysochloris asiatica
GTGCCGTCGAGTCGGTTCCGACCCATAGCGACCCTGTACAGGGTTTCCAAGGCTGTAAATCTTTACGGGAGCAGAAAGCCTCATCTTTCTCCCACATAGGGAGAGTAGGGAGGGAAAATTATTCATGGGCTAGAGGGGTGTTGTTATTGTTAAATGCTGTCAAGTTGGTTCAGACCCATAGCAACCATGTAGAGGGTTTCCAAGGAGCCACTGGTAAGCTTGAACTGCCAACCTTGCAGTTCAAACCAACTTTTCATTCCAGTACATTAACCCACAGTGCCATACCAGGACTCTAGGCTAGAAGGTAGACACATATTAAACATGGGTGACAGAGCAAGCAATCTACAGCGAGGAAGGTTAACAGAGGAAAAATGAAATTAGTGGGAGACACAGGGAGGAATGCAATAGTTAAAGTAATACTGTTAACTGTTGGTACATGGAAGGGATTGCAATCATTGTAATGAAACAAAGACCTTCACTCAATTCACAACAAAAAGTATATTTTAAAAAAAAGGTAACAAAGGCAAATGCAAATTTAAACACACACTGTGGGAGAAAGATGAAGCTTTCTGATCCCATAAAGCTTTATAAAAATTGGACAACGAATAAGGAAAACGATAGAAGACTTGATACATTTGAGTTACAGTGTTAGAGAACAATCATTAATGTACAATGGACTGCCAGAAGAACAAACATTCATGTTACAAGAAGTACAGCCAGAGTGCTTCTTAGACGTCAGTATGGTTAGACTACTTTGTGTCTCAGACTTCAGACACATTACCAGGAGGGACCAATCCTTGGAGAAGGACCTCATGCTTGGTAAAGTGAAGGGTCAATGAAAATAAAAGGAAGGCCCGCCCCCCAACCCCGACACACACACAAAATAAATTGGTACAGTGGCAGTAGCAATGAAATCAAGCGTAACAACAATTGTGAGGATGGCACAGGACTGGGCAATGTTTTATTCTGTTGTGCTGGTGGAACCAACTTGATAGTACCAGACAGCCTAACAAAAGGTTTACCGCTGCAGAAACCCTTATAGGGTTGCTATGAATCAGAACTGAGTCGACAGCACTTAACAATAACATCATAGATTTGAGATTTGCCAGGCCTCCACAATTGAGTCAGTTTCTTGAAGTAAATCTCTCTCTCTGGGTATAGGTGTGTATAAAAACACATACATACCCACTCCTCACTTATCAACATGGTTAGTGTACAACAACTAGATCATTATGTGAAAACTGTTGATAAGTAATTGTTATATATGACCATATCAGATCATAAAATGAAGGATAACTACATCATTATATAACTACCAAATTGCAATCATTACCTAACTGACCCAGCCATGGCCCAGCCAAGTTGACACATGACCTTAACTTTCACAGCCAGCGCTATTGTCTCATACCACATTTGTTACTGAAAAAACAGATTTTTTACTATAGTTATAAATGTGAAATATCAGATAACAACAGTCAATAAGTGAGGGCAAGTGTATACCGTTCCATTTTTCCACAGACTTTTTGAAGCCCCCTCAGATATATCACTGGTTCATTTTCCTAGCAAACCCTGACTGAGATATCACTTATAAGATTTTCAGCCCTCTGGCTAATTATTTATCTTTCCATATCTCAATTATCACATCAAAACAAAAGGGACGTAGTGATGACTCCCTCACAATGGTGGTGTAGGATTAAGTGGAATAACATAAAATTTTTCAGGGCAGTGTCTAAACCATGGCAGAACCCAAGAGCAGTGGGTTGGATGTGATTACACATGTCTGCTCAAGCCTTATCCTGCTCCTGATTTCACTGAGCTGATACCACAAAATGGCGGCTCTGCTGCCTGCTGAGAGGAAAGCCAATTACATGGAGAGAGGGGTATGATAAAGCAAGCACGGTTTAATGTATATCAGATACACAGGAGGAACTATGTGTACTTCAGACTTTGCCACTCTGAGGAAAAAGGGGAAAGAAGATTTTTAGTGATTTGGGGGTATGGTGGGAGTCCTAGGACTTTATAAAACTTCTTTATTGATCTTCTTATTCCCAAGGAACTTCAGGACCTTCTTTATTTCTATAATAGGCTTCAGGATGGAGGTTAAGAACTGATTAACCTAAAGGATTCCTGGACATGATCAGCAGCTCAAACCCACCAGCTGCTCCTCAGAAACCCCACACAGGGTTGCTATGAGTCAGAACTGACTTGATGGCACTTAACAACAACAATAACCTAAATAAAGGAAAGTGGAGACCAAGGTCAGCACTAATGATCTCTCTCTTGACAAGATAGAGTCTCTTTAGAGTTGCACTTCAATAGTCCCTCAGCTCAAATGCCATGCACCAGACAAGCCTTTCTTGAAACCCTCTCCAAAGTGGCCATCCTATCAGCGCCACCAATTTCCTGTGACCCCTCCCAGCAATATCTGTCTTCATTCCACTTGTCACCAGCTGGCATTTCATAGTGTGTCATTTTGTTTGTTTATTGGCCAGGCCTCCCCCTGCATCTATACCCCAAGAGGGCCGGGCCTTCTGAGTTGTGCCCCAGAGTCTGAAACAAGACCTTGTTCATGCAAACATATTCCATAAATATTGCCAATTGAGAGCGTATTTTATATCCTAGTCATTTTGAGTTCCTTCATAGCATGTTTTATTGCAAGCAGTAAGGTTTGAATTAGGCAGGAAAGAATTTAAACCCTCCGTTTTCTAGCTTTAGAAATGTACCCTGAGCTCTTGTCTTTTCATCTGTAAAAGAAAGAAAATTATATGTATACCATGGGGTTACTGTGAAGCTTAACTGAGATAATGCTACATAGAGCAGTAATGGTCACACAGAGGAGACTCACTAAATTCTGCAAAAGGCAAAAATAAAGACAGGAAAGACTGAAGGAGCGCTCCCTTGATCTGATCTCCTACCTTCCCCTCCTCTCTCCTTCCTTATTCCTCACTTCCTTTCCCTCCCTGAGGCTGGCATGATGGGAATCCTGCTAATCCTTCAGCCACAGAGCATCAGTCTCTCTGAATCATTGCTGGCAACAGCAATCTGGATCAACATTAGAAGTTATTAGCCTTTAAAGCAAGGGTCAGCCACTGTTTTAGCTGAAGTGCCACAGATATGGAACAAATTTTGCCAGAGGCACCAGACTGGCCAAAGGAGCATTTTTTTTCCATTTCCAGAAAGCTATCACCAGCACCCTTTGACATTTGGCTTCATGTTTGTCTTTTTTATGTTGTTGTTGCTGTTAGGTGCCATCGAGTCAATACCAACTCATAGCGACCCTATGCACAACAGAACAAAACACTGCCTAGTCCTGGGCCAACCTCACAATTGTTGCCATGCTTGAGCCCATTGATGCTGCCACTTTGCCAATCCATCTCACTGGGGGTCTTCCTCTTTTCTCTGACCCTCCACCTTACCAAACATGATATCCTTCTCCAGCAACTGGTTCCTCCTGATATGTCCGAAGTATAAGAAATGAAGTCTGGCCATCCTGGCCTCCAAGGAGCACTCTGGCTGCACTTCTTCCAACATAGATCTGTTTGTTCTTTTGGTAGTCCATGGCACTTTCCATATTCTCCTCTAACACCATAACTCACATTTTCTATAGGGTCTTTAATATTTACTTCCTCTATCCCTTTTTGTAGATTTGTAAATCTATCTATCACTTTTAAGGAGTCCTGGTGTGGTGCAGTAGGATGAGCACTGGACCTCAAGGTTGATTTGGACCACAAGGTCAGTGACTCAAACCCATCAACCACTCCTTGAAACCCTATACAGGGTTGTTATGAGTTGGAACTGACTCAACAGCACTTAACAACATCACTCTTAAGAGTCATTTTCCTTTTCCTCGCTTTTCTTCTATTTTTTTGTTTCTCCTCTTTTGGCTTTTGTGCACTTCTTCTTTCCTTAAGAAAAAATTCCCTCTCGTGCTGTTCTATTTCCCAAATCAACCAAGGAGTGCTTAGCTCTTTTCAGTACCCAGAGACTCCAAGCTATTTCCCACCCAGAGGCATATCTAGGATAAAATAGGAAGGGCGTATGTGCTGGGCGCCACTTGAGGGGCCCTCCAATGAGTAGCTTCTATTCACTGTCACAGTTTCCCCTCACCAGCTATGAGAGATCATTCAGCAATTTAAAATTAATTGCCATAGGCATTATTTTTTTTTTAAAGTATGCCTCTTTTCCCTCCCACCGCTTTATCTTTCTCTCTTCTGGTGGTTATCCTAAGGTAAGATTCCAATATTTAGATAGGCGAGGCCATAGGAAGCCCAAAAATTGTGCATCTTGAAAGACAATAAACTCTATTGGCTTCCCACCCCTCCTTATTCTAGCTGCCTGGGAGAGAGCTCTAGGCTGCTCCAGCCACGCAGTAGTGCAAAGGAGTAGTGATTAGTGATTGACTTGCTAAACTGCTAACAAAAAGGCTGAAATTTGAGTCCACTCAGAAGCATCTCTGAAAGAAAGCCTGGGGTCTGCTTTCAAGAAAATAGGCATTGAAAATGCTTGTGGAGTGAAGCTCCACTCTGCTACACACAGTTACATGAGCTGGAGTTTTTAACTGGTTTCTGTTAATAAGTAGAAAAACTTCACAATTAACATAAATAGAAAGACAAGGTGATTTCCTTTTGTTGCTGAAGGAGGGTATGGAGGTTGTTTGATTTCATGGTCTTTCCTATCCCCATCTAAGAGTCTGTAGACTTCTGAACCATATGGCTCACAGAGCACAGGTTGGAATTTTGACCCAAACAAGGACTTGCCACTCTTCCATGTAGTCTCTTGAGCTTATGCCTCCTGAGAAGTAAGAACAAGAATCTTAGCTCTCAGCCCTGGACCTTTAGATTTAGACAGTTGAATGGGAGGCTGCAAGAGACCATCCAGTCAACTGAGAGGAAGGGGCCTCAGAAGGATGTCTATGAAGACACTGCCTTCTTCTCACTGTTAAAATGATGAGCCCAGATCACAACTTTTTGCAAATTTGAAAGTCGATTACATTCAGAGTAGACCTCCCAAACCCCACCTGAGATGGAGCTGTATTTTCTTACTTGGATTAGCCCTGTTGGAAGGTGTTAACTCAATTGTTTAAAGTCTGATTTTGAAGGGTTTGGGCCTCACTGGCAAAATTTGTCCCTTCCTGAATGTACATTCACTCTGTATAATCTAGCTAAAATGAGCCAAGTTGAAGCTTGCTCTGTCTTTATCCAGTCTGAGACCCTGGCTTTATCAGAATCTGATATGGTGCTGGACAGCTCAGTGATTCAGGTCACCATGTTGAGAACCTGAATCTATGAGCTGCTTGAGGATAATTGAATTAGCTTGCAATGAACAAGCTAAGTGAAAGTTTTAGACAAGAGGAGAAAGTTCAAAGATACATATTAGGAGAATATATACATGTACATAGTGTTGTTAAGTGTCATCAAGTTGGTTCCAACTCATAGAGATCCTTTACAGGGTTTCTGAGGAGTCGCTAGTGGTGTATGGTGTTGGTGTGGTTAGGAGTTGATTCCGACTCATAATGACTCTGTATGGGGTTTCTTAGGTGCAAATGGTGAGTTTGAACCATTGACCTTACAGTTCAAAGTGAATGTGTGGTCCAATGCTTATCCTACAGTGCCACACCAGTACCCATAGGCCCCTAGAAAAGCCCCCGAACAGCTATGATGGGCCCAGCTGAGGTCCTAATGTGGCCTAACCCCAATATCTGCCACTTCACCTTAGACAGGGAACCTAGGGGGCCTCGTGAATGTGGAAGTGTTGGGAATGTGGAAGTGTTGGGAATGTGGAAGCATTGATCCCAAGACCTTGTCTGCTTTACAGTCCATTTACTACAAACAGACCACCCACAAGATTTCTGTATTTTACTTTCTTGTAAGATGTTTTTTAGGCTAACAGCTTTCACCCACCTTGAAGGCTAACCTTTCCCTGAGGACAGAGGAAAGTACTAAGCCCTGGGAGGGGCTGGAACTGGAGTTCTGAAGAACCACCCATATGTGACATCCCAGAAAAAGTTCTGTCTGCCCCTACCAGAGGCCTTTGCAATGGAAATCATCTTGAAGAAATGCTGCACCCACACCCAATTAGCATGGCCCCTCCTAAAAACAGACCCACTTCCCAGAAATCCCCTATCCTTATGAATAAACATGATACCTCCTCCCTACCTAAATTTTTTTTAAATCCCGGCAAACCATTTGTTCAGGCAGTCGGAGGTTGGGGGGTGGGGGTTAAATGTTGCATTAGGTTCTCATCTCCACTTGCAAACCTCATTCCTGTAACAAACCTTTGCTCCTACAGAAACTGCCTCATCTGCTATTCTTAATCAGTAAAAGGCAAGAGCTTTCTCTTGTAGTGTGGAGGTGTGATTAGTCTTCCCAGTAACAAACCATAGTTTTCATTGACTGATTTTTGGAAGTAGATCACTAGGCCTTTCTTTCTAGGTCATCTGAATCTGGATGCTTCAGTGACAGCTGTACAGTATCCTAGCAACATGCACACCTCCACTGAGAGGTGGTGGCTGCACATTAGGGGCACTGGCCAGGAATTGAACCCAGGTCTCCTGAATGGAAGGTAAGAATTCCACCCCTGAGCCACAACTGATTGCTGTGTGTGTGTGTGTGTGTGTGTGTGTGTGTGTGTGTGT
>NW_006408618.1:6154582-6159333 GCF_000296735.1 Chrysochloris asiatica
GATGACGGGGAGCAATGGAGCAGCTGGAGACTTTAGATCCAGAGAGGGAGAGCGACTGTGTGCTGAAGACCTGGGGAGTACGGGGGAAGGATTGCATGGAGGGGATTGTAACCATGGCAATGAGGCGATATATGATAGAATTAATGTAAAACTAATGTTCTCCCATGTAAACTATCACATAATTCACAATAAAACATTAAAAACAACAACAAAAATAATAGTTAATGAATAATAATATGCCAAATATATAAATAATATAAATAATAATAACAAGAAGAAGGTACTAAATAGTTGAGTATATTCACACAGCAAGTAAGTTATGGGGACTGAGACCCAAGTTTCTAGGGGAGTGTTTGCTACCAGATACCAGTCATGTGCCTGGCATGTGTGTGTATATGCAAATACATACATATACGTATGATTTCATTGTTATATTATGAGCACTGCTATTCTAAGAAAAATATATCACTTAAAATGTATATGGTGGTGGTGGTGTGCTGTGGAGTCAGTTCTGACTCATAGTGACCCTGCATAGGGTTTCCAAGGCTGTAAATCTTTACGGGAGCAGAAACCTTCGTCTCTTTCCCGTGGAACAGCTGGTAGTTTCAAACTGCTGACTTTAGGATTAGCAGTTTGACTTGTAATCAATATATATACATATTTTTTCCATTCATTCTTCATAACAATCTTATTAAGCTAATTACTGTTATCCTATCTCATGGATAAGAATACTCAGGGCCAAAAAGGTTAAAAACAAAGCTCAGACCAAAACTGTATCTCAATAGCAATACTTTGCTCAAGGTTTTTAGCTCTTAGAATCTGGTCTCAGCTCACTGCTCCTGAACCATCCAAGAATTAGCAGAACTTTCCTTCCCTCACTAACTTCCACTGCCACCCCCCACTCATCCTCTCACCCAGGATCTCTTATCGTAAGCTTAATAATTGTTGTTGTTGTTATTATGTGCTATGGAGTCAGTTCTGACTCAGAGTGCCCCTGTGTACAACAGAGAGAAACACTGCAAGAGGAAAAAACAAAATTCCACATGAGAGAGCTGAATGTCCTGCGAGCAATGTCCCAGTGAGAGGTAGTTCTTGCTGGAATCTGCATGTAGGTGAGCCCTGAGCAGTCAAGCACCTTAGTGTTCTGCCCTGGGCTAGGAGACTGAGGAACAGTGATGAAGTGGGGAGTGACAGCACCCAAGAATCCCATGGTTATAGGAAGAAGAGGGACTGTGCTTAAACAATTGTGATTTTAGAGGGTCTGGCTGTAATTTAGAAAGCAATAAACTGACATCTTTAAATCCATCTAATGCCCTATAATCAAAACCCATATTATCTAGTATCAGGAGCAATTGGGTCGATAGTATGTACAGCAAGAAAAGGGTGGGCGGTGGAGTGAAACATCAGAAACGAAAAGAACATGGTAGTCAACGAAAGAGCAGGATAAGCAGAGGATTTGCAAGACCCAGGAGAGAAAATAAGACATTTGAGCAGAGCCAAACTGTGGAATGGGGTGGGACGACTTTTCCTTCCTTAACACAGCATAGTTACTTGGCTGGGTGTCAGCTTGCCACAGGCAAGCATTCTCTGTGGGGTCTGTCCGGACCTCGGGCAGTGGATTTGAACGTTCTGCTTCTCCAGCTCAGCTATTCTGTACCAGAGAAGAGCTTCTTTTGCAGGAAAGACATTCTGCACCTCAATGGTGTCCTGTGTTTGGTAACATGAATGTGGCTTCGTTCCTGAGGAGGTGCTGGAATCATAAATTACCATTTAAAAGAAAAAAATTTTAAATAAGACTTTTTTTTTTCCTATCCATTCCCAAGTCACTAGGTCCAATAATAGAATCCACACCCATTCCTTCTCAATTATGTCCAACCCTAGGCATCTGCTCAGTTTCTATGTCTGCAGACACAGACAACTTGACCATAGGTAAAAACCATGGCCAATTTTGAAAATACTTCTACCCCCAAGGCATTTACATTCCAAATCTGTCACTGAATATAGTTTTGTTTTATAGAATAGCCTGCATGGTAAGGGACAAGAGAGAGCACTGCATATGTAATGCAGTTGGAGTCCTGGTGTGGCGCTATAGGATAAACATTCAACCACAAGGTTGATTTGAAGTGCAAGGTTATCCTTTCAAACTCAAACTCAAAAGTGCAAGCCTCTCCTCGACGGAACTTATCAACAACAACGACAGGTAATGCACTTAGAATTGAAGCCAAGAGTTTGTGACTGTTTGCAGAGAGAATGTAGGACCTCTGAGCATGGCTGATAACTGTGTGCTCTGTGTTTGTGGGGTTACTCATGAGCAACTGGGAAAACTTAAAGGTGATCTGCAGCTGACATGGGTGGGGCCATCCCACAGATGCAACATAGAGAGTACATACATCCATCCAAGCCATTTCCACTGAGAGCAGCAAGGGTCATTGAATGCCTTACGATTGTCTTGCTTAGGGCATCACTCCACAGTGAATAACTCAAATGCAACATAATGAACTGCTCCAGGTGGTAACAGATCCTGGGGACAAAACGGTTTCTGTGGCCACAGTTGGGAGGGGTGGAGCAAGAGCCACCACAAGAAGAATAAACATGGAGGGGCATTCACCAGCACACAGCTCTTGAGAACAAAGGAGGAGATGTGGGGCGAGAGGTATGTGTACTCAAGAGGAGATGAAGGATTAAGCTTCTTGGGTAATTTTTTCTCCTTAACTAGATGAAAAGTGGTACTGAGCTACATTTTAAGTTTTCCCATTGCTGTTAATACTGTTGGTTGGTGGGTGGGTTGGTAATGTGCCGTGGAGTCGGTTATGCCTCATAGCAACCCTGTACGGGGTTTCCGAGGCTGTGAATCTTTACGGGAGCAGAAAACCTCATCTTTCTCCCGTGAAACAGCTAGTAGTTTTGAACTGCTGACCTTAAGATTCACAGCCTGATTCGTAACCACTACGCTAACAGAGCTCCTTAAGCACTTATTACTGTTAAGCGCTGTCAAGTCAGTTCCAACTCATAGTTACCCTGTATATGATTTCTGAAGAACAGCTAGTAGGTTTGAACCACCTTGCAATTCAAGCCCACCTTGCAGTCCAGTGCTTATCCTACAGTGCCACATCAAACACAATTAGGAAATTCCATCTAATTCCCTTAGTCTTGAGGTAAACCTACACAGCTCTGCATTACTCTGTGGAGAAAGGGAGAGGGACAGAACAAATCACAGAAGTGTAGCCTGCCCATCCCTCTACTCCAGAGAGATAGGGGCATTTAAACCTCTCTAGGCATCCTGGTGTGGTGCTGTGGGCTAATGCGTCAGACAGCAAAGTCGTGTGAACTACAAGGTAGGTGGTTCAAGCTCACCAGCTGCTCCTTGGAAACCCTATACGTGGTCACTATGGGTCAGAACCGCCTCGACAGCACTTAACAACAACAAGCAATGCTGAGGAGATCAGGAATCATTTCCTTATGCACCCCTTCTCCTTCCCAATATGTTTTAGCAGGAGATGGACCTTTAAGATCTCTATGTGTATGTGTGTAAGTATGATGCGTACGTTAGGTTAACTCATGTGCACTTGTCTTATTCTATCTCCATCCCCAGAAAATTATAAACCTCTTGGGAGCAAGAATAGTGTATCTGACTCATTTGTGTATTCTCTGTATCCCAGACTCAGAACTGTCTCACTCAATAAATATTTGTTGAATTTAACTACATGAAACTAAATTGAGTTGTGGGGAGAAAATCATACCAACACTCCTTTGGCCTTAGAAAATGCAAAAGGTTTTCATTAAGAGAAGAACAAGGGCTGTGCAGAAGTATTCCCATGAAGTACTGATGTGCCTTGCCTAACCCTTCTTTCAGAGTATTGTGAGCTTTTCAAAGGTCCCACATCTCCTGCCCTCTCAATAAAAGTACACAAGGGTAAGTAAAAAAAAAAATATATATATATATATATATATATTGCTACTAGCATTCCAGTTCCTACACAAATGTTTAATCCACACAAAATGCATTTTAAAATGGCACCAACCATCCCTCCTACAGTGCTCTCTACTGGGTTCAGTAATTTGTGGCAGTGGCCAGACAGAACTCAGACACATTGCTCACAGTATGGGGTTTATTAGGGAAGTTAACAGGTTATATATAATTCAGAATCAGAAATGCTCAGGGCACAGTTCTTCCAGTCAGGACAGTGTTTCCTCAGCCATGCACACAGACAAGCCGTCTCTGGCCCTCAGCCCCTTGGCTTGACTTCTGCCCTGCTCAGGCAATGTTACCAAACTCTTTTTTTATTTTGTTTTTTAAGTTTTTTACTGTGAGTTGGGTGAAGGTTTACAGAACAGATCATCAATCTCACATTCAACAAATTATGTACTTCATGTCATTACAATGATTGCCACCCATTCCACGTACCATCAGTTAACAACAGTACTAACCTCTATTCACTTAACTGTTTTCCTTCTTCCCAATGCCCCATTTACCCTGTAACCATCATAGAATGTTTCATTTAGCAAGAAAATCTTTCCTTAATTTTTTATAACAGTTGTTGTTAAGTACCTTGGAGTCAGCTCCGACTCATAGTGACCCTGCAAAGGGTTCCCAAGGCTGTAAATCTTTACAGGAGCAAAATGCCTCATCTTTCTCCCACGGAACTGCTGGTAGTTTCAAACTACTGACCTTGAGGTTGGCAGCCTGACTCATAACCACTACACTACAACAGTAGCCTCATGCAATATATGTCCTTTTTTTTTTTTTTTTT
>NW_006408618.1:6163663-6176437 GCF_000296735.1 Chrysochloris asiatica
TATCCCTGTCTGGTTCCCATTTACAAAGGGAAAAGACTTCAATATCTCACCATTGGAGTGATGTTGGTTGTTGGTTTTATACATATGCCCTTAATTATGCTGAGGAATTTCCCTTCTATTCCTATTTTGTTGAGTGTTTCATCAGGAATGAGTGTTTGATTTTGTCAAATGCTTTTTTCTGCATCAACTGATATGATCATGTGATTTTTGTTTCTTTGTTTTATTTATGTAGTGGATTACATTGATTGTTTTCTAATATTGAACCATCCCTGCATACCTGCATAAATCCCACTTGGTCGTGATATATTATTTTTTTGATATAATGTTGGATTCTATATGCTAGGATTTTGTTGAGAATTTTTGCAACTATGTTCATAGGGGGTATTGGTCTATAATTTTCTTTCTTAGTGATGTCTTTGCCTGGCTTTGGTATCAGAGTTGTGCTTGCTTCATAAAATGAACTTGGGAGATGTCCATCCTTTTCTATATTATGGAATAGTCTGAATAAAATTGATTACAGTTCTTCTCTGAATGTTTTGTAGAAGTCACCAGTAAAGCCATCTGGGCCTGGACTTTTTTTTGGTTGGGAATATTTTAATGACTTGATCAATTTCTTCTCCTGTGATAGGCCTGTTCAAGTTTTCTACTTCAGCCTGTGTTAGTTTAGATAAGCCATGTGTTTCTAGAAATTTGTCCATTTCTTCTAGGTTTTCAAATTTGTTGGAGTACAATTCTTCATAATATGCTATTATTATCCTCTTTATTTCCGTTGATTCTGTCATGATGTCACCTATATAATTTCTTATTTGTGTTATCTGTATCTTCTCCTTCTCTTTTGTTAGATTTGCCAATGGTGTGTCAATTTTATTAATCCTTTCAAATAACCAACTTCTTGTCTTGTTGATTCTTTCCATTGTTTTTCTATTTTCTTTTTCATTTATTTCTATTCTAACCTTTATTATTTATTTACAAAGCTCTTTTAGGGTTGCTGATAAATGCCCAAACGATACTCCATTCCTCTTTAAGCCTCAGTCTGAAGGCACTCAGCTCTACTTCAGTCTGCAAACCTAGTTGGCAGAGAGGAACTCTACTCTGCCAGCAAGACTCCTACACAAAGGCACCCAGGTTTACTTGCTCTGTGGGCCAGGAAACTCACTGCTCTGTTTCACACTCTGGCTCTTGGTTCTACTGCTGCTGCCCCTCTGGCACACCTCTCGTGTCACAACTCTGGCTCCTGGATCAAGGAGATTCAATGCACAGGGATCTCAAGGCCAAAACATTGTGCTCCACCCATGACTTTTATTACTTGATGGTAGTGAGATCCCCCTTCCTGCTTCTGAGATGGGTCATTTTGTACCCATGTTAGAGTTTCAAGTTTTTTAAATCACAATTAACCTTGTTAACAATCAGTCACAATGGAATCATATCATTCTATCAGTATCTCCTCCCACCTTCTCTTAATAATACCCATTGTTGTTGTTGTTGTTGTTATTAAGTGCCATCGAGTCAGTGCCAACCCATAGCAACCCTGTACAGGGTTTCCGAGGCTGTAAAACTTTATGGGAGCAGAACGCCTCATCTTTCTCCCGTAGAGCAGCTGGTAGTTTCGAACTGCTGACCTTAAGGTTCACAGCCCGATTCGTAACCACTACGCTACCAGAGCTCCTTAATCATACCCATTAGGAAAAAAAAAAAAATTTGTTTGGTGGGAGTTACAAAGATTATAGGTAGAAGAGTCATCTAAAATAATCCACTGCTTTGTAACATGTCTCTGTGATTGGTGGATGGCTGCAGACAAATTATCCCAGTAATACATTTATCTTAGTTTTGCTAGGATGGCTTTTTAAAAAAAAAAAAAGACACAATCAGAACAATGACTTTTGAGGGAATTTGCTGGGCCAGTACAATTCAAGGCAAGAAGGTCAGCTCAGAAGATTATGGTAACTTTTGGGGGGACAGCAAAGGGATCATCTTGATAGATTTTATCAAATGATACAGGATAATTATGGGGTCCTATTAGGAAGAAGTTTTAAGAAAAGTTTTAAGAAAACAGTGGTGAGAAAAAGGCGAGAAAAGTTGCACTGAGGAATTTTGTTTTTTCCCTTTATGACAAGGCATTCATTCTTTAAAGGCAGCAAGGTCTGTCTTCAAACTAGTTTGCTGGAAACTTTACCCCACCCACCCTACAACTCTGATCTCACCCCCTCAGATTTCTTTTTGTTACCCAAACTCAAAGAATATTTCTAAAGAACACAATTTTGAGTCCCTTGAGGATAACCAAACTGCTGTTTTGACAGTAGTGGTATAGAAAGAAGAGCACAGAATCCTTCAGGGAAGAGTTAGCGAGATGGAAACACTATGTTTAGAAGTGTATATTCCTAGCTTGACACTTTTATATTTTTATTCTACAAGAATTTCCATGATTTTGTAGCAATAACTTTTTACCTGCCCTTGTAAGTCTGGCAAGTCAAAAAGTATTGCTACATTTCTCTAACTTTCCATAAATTTCTCTTCTTAAAGTGGCATCTCCATTTGAGATCCTTGACATCTAGTTTGATTGAAATTTGTCTCTGTCTAGTCATTCTCACATGACCCATATTCCCTGCCATCCTTCATGAGTACCAACAGTGATTACAATAGGTATAAAGCAGAATATGGTTTGACTCTACACCCTACCATTCTATAGGAATCATAGTTCCTTTTAGGTTTCATTCCATCATTACAAAATACTGTCTTATGGATTTTGAGGGAAAAATTATTTTTTGACTATGGTTTTGATGTACATGTACCATTTCTCCAGTTTATAATTTGGCTCACTCTGGTGGTGTCTCTGGCTCCTCCAGACACTTGTGAGGTCATTGATGCCTACATCTGTCATTAGATGACTACTGTTGTCTCCCAAAATCCCTGAAGAGATATTCCTATCAAAGTTTGCATCCACCAACACCATGGCCACACCTGTGCCATGGTAAAGGATGTCATAGTCAAGCCATAACACCAAGCCACAACATTGCTTCTTACAGAGCCAACACAACTGCTCAAACTCCAACTATCTTGTTAACAAATCAGCTCCTGATGCAGTCTAAAGTGACTGCCAGTTTGGGTTTGCAAATCCTCCTACTTCGAGGATTTAGAAATAGAGTTGTTTGGCCCTTGTCTTGAGGTTCCAGCATGAGACCATTGGGAATTAATAGAGACAATTTGAGTGGATGCTCTGGCTCTTCTTGGAATTGGCCCTCCATTCTGGGAATGGCTCATTGTCTTTCAATTAAGCTCAAATTCCTGCATTCTCCCTTCATTCAGTTAGTCCTCTGGTTTCCATGTTAACAGGCTCTTTAGAACTGCTTCACTTCACTGGATTGACTTCCCAATGGGCCTAAATTCTCATGAAAACTCAGACTAAACTTATATCAGAAATCCTAGTACATATATTACATAATAAGTTTTACTGTGAGAATAAAGCATAATAAAGCCGAACTTAAGAGTGAATTGGAATTCTGTTGTGGTCCAGGATAAGCCCCAGACTGCTACTGCAAGTCGATGGTTCAAACCCACTAGCCATTCCTTGGAAAACTTATACAGGGTCATTATGAGTCAGAACCGATTCAGCAGCACCTAACCAGAATAACAAAGAATGAATTATGATGTTGGCAAAAAATACTGGAAGTGCCATAGACTAACAGAAGAACAAACAAATCTATCTTAGAAGAAGTGAGAATGATGATATTGCATCTCTCATACTTTGAACATGTCAAGCGGGATCAGTCCCTGAAAAAGGGCATTATGCTTGATAAAGTGAAGGGTCAACAAAAAAGAGGAAGACCCCCAACAAAATGGATGACACGTTAATAGCAACAATGGGCTCAACGTAACAAGAATTGTGAGTATGGTGCAGGACTGAGCAGTGTTTCATTCTGTTGTGCATAGGTTCACTACAAATTGGAACCAACTCCATGACACCTAACAAGAGTGAACAGAACAGTCATCCAGCAAGTCTATTAAAGACCAACCAATAGATAAAAGAGAAGTCCTAAGACTATTTTCTTTTTCCATCGTCTTTTTTAAAACTTCTAAGAGTATTTACTGTAGCCATGTGCCTGGCCTTGGGAAACTGATCAAGAGCAAGAGCAGGGGCCTTGATAAAAAAAATTGCATAGGATGAAATGAAAGTTTCAATATAGGCAGCCTGATGGTTTTGCTAAAATCTTCCCCTACACTGAATTCAATTAGCCTTATCAAGTTCCTTTATTTACTTTTTTTTTTAATGAGGAATCTCCAATAGTCTATAAGTTCCCACCTCCACCTCCTTTTCTGATATTAATGTGTTCAAGATTAGTGCTGGCCTTTGAACTGTATAAAATGAAGACATCTCTTGAGCTGTCCTTGACCAAAACTCTTTCAGAACAGATACCTTTTGATATGAGGGACTAACCATGCCATTATGCCACTATAAAGATATAAGGAACTCTAGAATTGCAACTCAGTATTATTAAGGAACCACACTCAAATGATTTCCTTCTGTGATCCCACTTGATTCAGGGAACAACGCACACGACAGCAATGGGAACTTGCTTGAGCGCTCTCAGGTTCTCATTCTTCACTCAGAAGAGGATCTCAGGGTTGAAAGAATGATTCCATAGGCACAACAAGGACAAGAATGGAAAGAATTTTAAGTAAGTCCATCCTATAACCAATATGGAAAGCTCACTCTGTTCATCCAGTGCTAGCTCTTAGGTGCTTAAGAGATTCAGAATGCTGAAGGCAACAGTCCTGTCTTCAAGGAGTGCATTGGTGAATTTCATGACTAACAGTAACTCATGTAACACTAGAAAAAAATGAATGAAAAATGGACACATAGATTGTCCCAACAGCTACATTTCAGGTTTTACTTATAAAAGTTTACATCAGCAAAAAAAGTAAGGAAGCAGCTTCATGTTCCACTTTCCATCTTCTTGATTCATTTTGAATGACTCCTTGGGGGACAAGGAGAGGTGTCATTAGGAAATTGGATACTGTTAATATCTGTGCAAAATGAAGAGATTCAAGAGTCAGATTCTACCTCACTTAAAGACTGTAACTGGAAAGAACCTACTTAAGTAGGTACTTTCACTCAACCTCTAGTTTTCTATCTTGCCATTGTCACCTCACCACACCCCTCTTCCCTGCATATATATACACACTGTACCAGTGACACTTCTGAAAACAGGAAACAGTTTGAAGGTGGAGACTTGGAACTGCTTCCCACCTGACCATGGTGAACACATTCTTCACACTGGGACTTTGATCTTGCAGCATGTGATAGAATAAAACTACTATGGACAAAGAAGCCTGGAAGATACAGCTCAGATGTATCTGAGAAGAAAGTAACTGAGGCAACCATGAATGGAGACGCCACCAGAGAACAAACTGCTGCCAACCTGAAGCCCTGAAGGGAGAAGACATGGAGAAAGACGAATTTTTTTGCTACAAATTAGGACTGCCCTAGGCTGGGCCTCCTTGGATCGTTTTGGCCCCTCTTAAACTAGGAAACCCTGTTGCAAGGGATAGCATCACTCTACTTCATACTGAGTACTGACACTCTTGGAAAAAGGGTGTCCATAAAGAAAGAGATCTCTTAGGTACCAGGAGGTCTGCCTCTGTTCTAAATTTACAACTGAGGTCTCTCAGTCCTCCTTTATAAGTCCAACTATGCATCTTCATAAAACTACACACTCAGTTGAAGTTAAAGAGGACCTTATAGCACAAAACACCCAGCAGGCAAAAACACACCCACCTACATACTTGATAAGGAGCCAAATGTCTTAGATGCAGTGCCCTTGTGAAATTTATCTCCATTGCTATTACTTTGAGACTCCTCAGCTAGTCACATTCTTTTTGAGGAAGACAGGATGTTATCTTTCTCTTCCCTAACTCCTTGCAGTGTCAAACACAAGGGGGAATTCATAATGCTGCTGATTGGCAGGTATGGTGAACTAAGTTACAATGAAGCACAGGGTTAAGATGCTTATTTACCTCCCTAGAGCCAAGAGGTCTGCATCAGGTTTAGAACCCACTGGCAGAATGGTAGCATGGGAAGGAAAAAGTCACTGAGCAATCACCTAGTCCAATGCCTACAATTTATAGCCCAGAAAACTGAAATCACTTCTAAGACCATACAACACAGTGGCAGAACTGGGGTCTTGATGCTAGGTGACTTAACTACCAGTCTAGTGCTCTTGTGAGCAGAGAAGGAAAGATAAGATCATGTGTATTGTGGTAAATACAAGGTGTCCAGGGATACCCAAGCCTATAAGAACATTGAAAAACTGGCACATTCCAAAACATCACCTTGCAGTCCTGGCTAATGCTTTTACTAGGTCATCCCCAAACTGCAAAGTTAATGAATACATTACTGATATTTTTCCTTGCCTAAGAGAAGCAACTCTTGGTGGGTTTAAACACTGTCTGAATACTCCCCCAGGAGGCTGCCTTAAATCCAGAGAGCACTGCTGATCCACTGATTGGTGTTTTGATGACCAAAGAGGAAAGAAGATCCAGTTTCTTATGTGTATTGTTGGATAACTAGGCATTCAACACCCTGTACAGTGAACATAAAAGGACCTTCAAAAAGCTCACAGAACAATGGAATTAAAAGATAATTAATTTTTTCACAATCTTTTTGACACCACCCCCACCCCCACCCCACCCCCAGTAAAGTAATGAAGCCCTCGTGTGGCGCTGCAGGATAATGCTCTGGACCACAAGGTCAGGTTGAACTGCAAGGTCAGTGATTCAAATCCACCAGCCACTCCTGGAAAACCGTACATAGAGTCACTATGGGTTGGAATCAATTCGATGGCACTTAACAACAACAACAACAGTAAAGTGATGTCCATGGAAATCACAAAAAATACTTCGTCTTGGGTATCACTGAGTGAATTCTGACTCGTAGCAACTCTGTATGACAGAGTAGAATTACCCCCATAGGGTTTCTTCTTGTTGTTGTTAAGTGCTGTAGAATGGGTTCCGACTCATAGCGAACCTGTATAGGGCTTCCAAGGAGTGGCTGGTGAGATTGAACCACTGGCCTTGTGGTTCAAACTGACTTTGCAATCCAGTGTTTTATCTCACAGCGACATACCAGGACTCCATAGCATTTCTTAGGCTGTAATTTTTACAGAATCAGATCAAGAGTGCTTTCCTCTCATGAAGCAGCTGGTGGTTTGAACAGCTTTTAGTTAGCAGACCTTTTAGTTAGCAGTCAAGCAATAAACCATTGCACCACCAGGACCCTCATACTCCCTTTGCCACTAATGATACAAGAAATTTAAGAGCTTCTACTTTATCATAACTCCTTCGGTTTGCAAATGACAGGAAAGTAAGAGGCAAAAAACTTAGAGATGGTAAAACTCAGGGAACCAGTGGACTGAGCCGATATGATATTTTGATTCACTGTAGTCATCCACTTCCCTTTTCCCACCTCCCTCTGCTAGCAGAAAATAGTCACAAATGGTACCTCCACCTGAGGTTAAGTGCTGTCAAGTTGGTTCTGACCCATAGCGACCTTGTATAGGGTCTCCAAGGAGCAACTGGTGAGCTTGAACTGCTGACCTTGTGGTTCAAAACGACCTTGCAGTCTAGCATATGAACCTACAGCGCCACACCAGGACTCCCCAAGAGTTAGTAGTAGCAATTTAGTGTTGACTTCCAAACTTGACGTTTAAAGATAGCACACCCCCCACAGGTTATTCGTCTGTCCTCTCCTCACTAGAGACCAGGGATCAATAGACTGCAGTAACCAAGGTCAATGTTTGGGAGTGTAGGGTCTTCTAAGAGTCATTCTACTTGGAGTATAGTGCCCTCTCTTCTTATTGATTATCTGCAATGCAATAGGCACCGGAGATGTAGAGATGAAAAGAAGTCACAATCCACACTCTTGATGTTTCTGATCAAAAGTGAAGGCAACAGATCTGAAAGTAGACTGTGCCACCCAAGGAGGAGATGTTAACTTATAATACTTCGGTCACCTACCTGTCAGTGAGATGTGTAGAAAGGGCGCTGAACCATGGCAGAGGAGATCTGATGGAGTAACTCAGTAGTGCCAGATCTTAGATGTGGAAGGGATCTTACAGATATCCAGTCTGGTGGTTTTCAAACCTTTAAAAGTGAAAAACCTTGATTACGTTGAGTGAAATTCAACAAGAAATTCCAATCCATAACAGATCAAAGTAAAGCGCTCTGAGTGGAATTGGCATAAAATTCCAGATACCTGACTGCCTGACTCCTGCTCCACCCTAATGGTTCTAGAAATTCCAGCTTGAAATGTACGTGTCTCATCCAAACATTCATTTCACAGATGAGGGAACTGACACTCACCAAGTTTAGCCACATTAATCACTAGAATTTATGCCTTCTGACCCACATTCCAGTTTGCTTTCCACAAAGTTTGCCATTTTCTGAATCAGTTTTCTCATCTTTAAAACGGAGGTAGAACAATACCATCTGCCCCTAACTATCAAAGAGTTCCCCAAAGGCTAAGGGTGCATAAAAACATATAGAAAATCTAAAGCTTTTGCTATTGCTTTTCTAGAGGAAAGACTGCTAACCACAACATCAGAGGTACAAATCCACCAGCCACCTTCAAAAGCCCTATATAGGGTCACCATGAGTAGAAACAGACTCAAAGGCACTTAACAACAGATGAAGGAAGGAATTGTATTTGACAAGGCTTCTTCAACATTTCCTGCTCAATCCGTTCCTCCTTTATTTCCATAACTTTAAAGGACCCCAAAAATCTGCAGTTTAGCAGGGCAGAGCTTAATAATCTCAGGGTGACTCCTATAAACAGGGTCTAGGACCTGGGGTACAGAAGTGAGGCTCAGTGCGCTCAAAGGAAACATAATATCTGATAAGTCCGCTTCCCACTGTCAGAATGCTTTCTTACTATTTAAAAGGAGCTTTAGATTTCTCAGAGAAATCTCAGAAGCCCTATTTCCTTACTGTTTCACAGTGAGGAGCCGAATTAAGCACCTCAGAGTTTCCCTCCATAAAGCCTTACCTTGATATCCCATTGTTTGCCTCAGGAGTAGAGGTGCAGCTACTTGCCTGGGGCTTCAATTAACACAAGATCAGACCAACCTTTCACCCAGCAGCTCTACACACACTCTTTCTGAGGTGGAGTTGTGAGGACACTTGCCAAATTATCCAAACTGTGGCCACTTGAGGTGAAGGAATTGCCGTTGTTAAGTGCCGTCAAGTCAGTTCTGACCAATAGCAACCCTGTATAGAGTTTCCAAGGAGCGGCTAGTGAGCTTGACTTGCTGACCTTGCAGTTCAAACCGACTTTGCAATCTAGGGCATTAGCCCACAGCGTCATACCAGGACTGGGAACTCAGAATTCTATGGTCTACTCACAGGTCAGAGTAGGCAGAGAAATCATAGCAGATTCCTTTCTTTTCACTGGTCTGGAGATAAGGGGCATCTAGGAATGTCCTCGTGCTATATGTGTGTGCCCCTCTCGTCAGCTGCAGCATCTGCCAAGCATGAGCAGCAAGACAGGAGAGGAGGCTTCAGTGGATATGACTAAAAACCATACCCACTGCTCCACACTGGGCCTCCTATCCAGCAGCCCACACCATGGGTTTACCCCGCTGAGGTATTAATGCTAGATTCCAGCGAGGGCCATTGCTGTAAGAGCATTACCAGTTCCACTGACAGATAAGGACGCATTAGCCCAGGGTTTGGCCTACATCATTTGGGGAGACTTTGACATATGCTAACCCAGGCTTCTGTATCATTTAGTACAATTAGTCATCTGACTGAATATGCTCCCTCCAAACCCTAAAGGGAATGAGAGGGAGAAAGCTCATCTGAAACTGCAAAGGGCTCTGCTAAGAAGCCAAGGATGGGGTAGGAGACCTGAGAAGTCCAGGGCTCTTGGATATCCTGTCAAAGTTTTCCACATTTAGCGAATTCAACTGAGTAATAGCAAATCAAAGACAAGCATTAGATACAATAGGGCAAAATGGAAGTTGCATCTGAAGGTGTTAGACCTAGGCTCCCCTGAATCTGTAAAGAGTTAGCAGCCAACAGCAAGAAGCGCTGTCAATATAGGAAATAGCTGTACATTTCATCAAGAGGGAAGTAGGCTGAATGTTGCTGTTGATGCTAAGTGCTACTGAGTCTATTCTGACTCATAGTGACCCTGTATAGGGTTTCTGAGAAGCGACTGGTGGGTTTGAACTGCCAACCTTTTGGTTAGTAGTCCAGTGCTTGTCTGACAGTGTCACAGCAGGTCTAGATAGGAGAAAAAAAATTCACAATACCAGTTTGTTACTGTTGTTGTTAAATGCTATAGAGTCAGTTCTAACCCATAGCAACCCTATGTTGGGTTTCTGAAGAGTGGCTGGTGGGTTTGAACCGCCAACCTTGCAGTTCAACTAACCTTGTATTCCAGTGCATTATCCTGCAGTGCCACATCAGGACTCCACAATACCAGGTATGCTGTTCAAAATCTGGCATTCAAATCTTCAAGACCTAATGATTTCTCTCAAGTCTTTAATCAGTCAGAGATGGGCTTGATGGCGGCTAGGGTGGAGGTGCAGTGAGGTGCACCATCAGCCATACCACAAAGTACCAGGCAAAGCAGATTCAGGACAGAGCTCCAACACTCGGAACCCCATAGGTAGGAATATTTTTTTTAAATTGAAAGCCTAAAACCAAGGGAAACTGAAACAAAAAAAAAAAAACCCCGAACTTTGAAACCGCCAAGCCCAAGGGCCGGAACCGAAAAACTGGGCAAAAACAAAAAACAAGAAGAAACCGGGAACAAAAAAAACAACGAAAAAACCCAAGGGAAACCCAAAACAAAAGGGAAAAAAAACCCTTGGCCGGTTTGCCTTGGTCCGAATTTCTCTTTTTTGTTATCTGGTCATTGGCGCGCCCACTGTTTGTGCACCTCCATTCTGGTGACTAGAGAGGGTGCCAGAGCGAGTGGACACCCCCCACCCACACCACTGGTGGGTTCTTCTGCCACACATGCGCATAAATACTCTCAGCCCAAGATCTGAACTGTTTTTTTAATACAGAAAAAGCCCAAACAAGAGGTTTGGAGAGGTTAAAAGAGTTTAAAATCAAAACAGGCTGAAAATTAAATTAAATCCTGAGGTACAGCAAAACAATCAACAGTGGCATCTTGAAATCTCTTAGGCAGCTTTGAAGACAAGTTGGAAGAGGACATTTAAGTCAAACTCATATTAGGCTACAGATTTGTTTTTTCTTCCTTCTCTCCTTCCTCTCCCTTTTCTGAGATTATAGACTATAGTATCCAGTCTAGTTTTTGTTGGTGGTGGTAGTGGTGGTGGGTTTTTTTTGCTGTTGCTCTTTTGCTGTTTTATGCTTCCCCTTCTACCTCTGGGGGACTCTTTCTCTCCATATTACCCAAGAAGAGACAGCAACTCCTGCCATATAGTCAAGCTACAATCACACTCTATAAAACACCAAAATCCAGACAAGAACCAATACCAACTGCCATACACCAGGGAGGCAGTCAACACCTGTGAAAGTTACTCTGCATCAAGCAATAAGAAGAGTGAAAAGGGAAACCCACATCCTGGTCACATCTACCTGGAAGCAATCAGAAAGCATTAAAAATACCAAAACACATACTCAATTAAGTTATTAAGGCCACAGATAAACACTAAACATCTCCAAGAAGCAAAGGCAGATGACCATATCAGCACACGTCAACTCTTGAATCAATCAAGGACACAACACTTTTCACCTGGACATCAGTATTAACGCCTAACTAGCTTCCTACCACCACACAGCACAGAAAAGCACCTATAAAACCAAGTGTGATCATATCACTCCCTCCCCAGAGAGAGGCCAAGATGCTTGCCATGTGCGCTCATACTTTTGCTTCCCAGTGACATGAACCTAATCCTTGTTTACTGCCCCATCCCTTGCTGTTTTCAGCAGTATGGCTTTACTCATTCTATTCCTCTTCTCCTCTTTACTTCATCCTATTCTCCACCTGGAACCTCTTACTCCTCCCTTAAGACTCAGGCCAGGTGTTTCCACCTCCAGAACCTGTGCTAATCAGTGGACTTGTCACACTACCCAGCTCTTCACTATCACTTGAACACCAAATCATCACAGTTTGCATTTGCCTCTCCTACTTGGCTGAGTTCCTGAAGGCCAGCAAACCAGGCCCAACACAAGAAATGACATGGGAAGTGTAGTAAATGTTAACTGAATTTATTGGAAACAAACCCCTTAGTTTGTGGCTGCCCAAGATTGTGGTATGAACTACCCAGCCTCCTAGAGTGCTTCCTGGCCCTGGGCTTCAGTATGATTTTGTATTGGTTTCTGTGAGGAATCATTCAACGTCTGGTAGGAATCCCTGAGGCAGCATTTTATTAAGAATTCTATTGATCATGTGATTGAACATAAGGCTTCTTCTTGTTTTTGTTGTTAAGTGCCTTCGAGTCAGTTCTAACTCATAATGACCCTGTAGGTTTCCAAGCAGCAGCTAGTGGGTTTGAACCACTGACCTTGCAGTTAGTAGTCCAGAGCTAATCGGAGAGCACCACACAAGGATTCCAAAAGTAAGACTTAGTCCTTTCAAAATAAAAAATGCTATCTTTTTTTTTCTCCAAAGTGTGGAAGGACATGGGATGGTTCACTCACCAGAAGGTTGAGAGACGAAATAAAGACATCTCCCCATCCTCAAACTTGCTGGTAGTCCTTTGATAGGGCTTTATCCTTTATCTTGTTGTTGTTGTTATGTGCTGC
>NW_006408618.1:6176537-6179369 GCF_000296735.1 Chrysochloris asiatica
GATACGTATGTTGTTGTTAGGTGCCATGAAGTCAGTACTGACTCATAGCGACCCTTTGCACAACATGTATTATGTTGATATACCCACACACACATATGTATGTTATTATTGTTATGAAGTACTGTCAAGTCGATTCCGACCCACGACTGGCGAGCTTAAACCTCCAACCTTGTGGTTCAAACCAACTTTGCAGTCCAGTGCATTAACCCACAGTGCCACACAAGGACCTATATATACGTATATATACATATGAACATATTATTATGAGCCAGGCATTGTGCTAAGCACTTTACATACTACAACCAAAAAACCAAACTCACTGCCACAGAGTTGATTCAGATTCACAGTGACTTTACATACTAGATTTCATTTCCTTGAATGCTTACGAAGAAAAATGGAGGAGAAGTGTTTTCTCAATAGCTGAGAGCATACATTTATCCTGTGCTAGAGAATGAAGATGAATTCAAAGACCTGGTAAGAAAGTAAGCAAAAGGATCCTACATAGAAATCCTAGCATTCGTCTGGGCTGCTAGCCAAAGGTATCGAGAAGAAAAGAAATAATGAACTTGTAGACTGTCAGAGCTAGAAAGGGCTTCAAAGTTTATCTTGTCAGCCATTATTGGTTCCATTTTACAGATGAGGGCATCGAGATCCAAAGCAGCACACCCACATGACACAATTGGTCAGCTCTAAGTGTCCACACCTTGGCCAGGGATCTGTCATAGAAACTAAACAGTGTGCTTGCTGCCTGCTCCCACTACAGCCAGATATTTAAGTCACCATATCTCATGGCTGGAAAAGTCATTTTCCCTTAAATACTATACATATCTGTTATTCATCTGTCAACCTGCAAATGGGTCGCTGCCGTTTGTTGTCAATGTGCCTGATGGTGTGGAAAATACTTTTTTGCTGATGACCAGGCTTACCAGTCCAGCCTTCAGAATGGCTCATGAGTACCCCCCACATCATCAAGTACTGTAGGCTCAGTGTCATTACTGAGGTCAATCAAAACTGGGGCAAATCTCAAAGCTTGAGCAAGCCAGACTTGAGATACGCCTTTTGACTCTGTTTGCATTCCTTGATATCTAAAGTTATAGAATATTGGAACTGGGACAGAGCCCACATGTTACCTGGCCCAATGCGTCAAATATAAGCAATAAAATGATGTACTCAATGGTACAAAACCTACTGCCATCAAGTTGATTCTGACCTGATTGGACAGAGTAGAACTGCTCCATAGGCTTTCCAGGGCAAGAAATCTTTTTCAGTCTCACCTTTCTCCTGAGAAGTGGGTTCAAACCACTGATCTTGCAGTTAACAGTCTGCACCAATTACACCAACCATCCCTCCCACAGTGCACTCTACTCAGCTGGAATGTAATGGCCACACAGACCTCAGACACCATGCTCACAGTTACGGGGCTTATTAGGGAAATTAACATGTTACAATTCAGAGTCAGAAATATTCAGGGTATGAGTCTGTCATGTTTATGAAGCATTCAGAGTGGCAGTTTACAACCTTGATCTCTAATTAGGGTATACAAGTTCAAAGATAACAAATAATAGCGACTGAGGTTGGCGCTTCCCAGACCAGGCAGCTCAGGTAGGGCTCCGGGGAAAAGGGGCGGAATCACACATAGAAAACATCTGTCTAGCAGACAGATAGCCTTTGGACAAACATAACATCTTATATTTCAACATTCTGAACTCGTTTTTTTAAAAGATCAAATTGCTGAGGAATTACAGACTTTTTAAGCTTTTGCCTGCCTGCATGCAGCTCCCGCTTGCATGCCCGTGCCGGCAAGTGTGTCTGCCCCCTGCAGACCTTGGAATGCAGAGCTAGAGCAACCCCACTTAGAAGGCTGCATTTCCAGAGAAAAGGAAGCATAAACTAACAAAGCCGAACAAATAGAGAGGGATATCAGCGCGGATATCAGGAAATTCGGGGTACCCACGGTACAGAGAGACTGAGAGAGGCATTTTTTACATCATCAGATAGGGACAATACCTCCCTACAGCAACTAACCCCAGCCCTCTATTGCCCCGGCCTAGACCAGCCTTCTGCCAAGCCGCCAAGGCTCAGGAATGCCCAAGGCACAGGCACACCCACTGAGGCCAAGGCCCTCCCAAGGCCCAGACACTCCCACTGAGGTCAAGGCCTGCCCTGAGGCCCAACCCACCCACAGATTGGTCACAAAGGCCCAGGCCCAACCAAGGCCAAAATCGCCTACCCGCAACCACCGTGTAGCCAGGTCGCTGAGGCCCAAGGCCCCTGAGGCCCAATTCACCTCGTAGCCTGGTCGCCAAGGACCAGTGCCCCTGAGACCCAACCCACCCTCAGCTAGGTCCCTGAGGCACAGGCCCCCTGAGGCCCAATCCGCTCAACCCGCCCGCTGACGCCCAAGCCGCCCGATACCCAGTTGCTGATACCTAGGCCCCCGGAGGCCCAAACCGCCTGCCTGAGGCCCAAACTACCCGCCCAAGCCCAACCCTCCTGCAGCCCAGTCGCTGATGCCAAGGCCCCCAGAGGCCCAAATCGCCCGCCCTAGGCTCAACCCACCCACCCAAGGCCCAAACAGCCCACCACCAAGACCCAGGCCCAAGTGAAGCCAAAAAAAGTTACTCTGAGTTAAGCAATAAGGAGTGTGAAAAAGGAAGACCACAACCTGATCACACCTTCCTGGAGTTAATCAGAAAACATAAAAAATTACCAAAACACATACTTAATTAATTACTAGGGCCACAGATAAACATTAAACATGTCCAAGAAGCAAAAGTAGATGACCATATTGGCACATGTCCAAAAAAAAGATAAAATACCTGAAACAAATGA
>NW_006408618.1:6183714-6239882 GCF_000296735.1 Chrysochloris asiatica
GTTCACATAGGAGATCACAAAGAACGAGGGAAACTCAGTTCACCTGTCGTAACCAAGGTCTACAGCAAAGCCAGATATTTTTCTAAGGCTTAGGTTGCCAGGTAGGGCAGCAGGAGCTCAGTAACAAAATTCTTATGTCCATGCAGGAAACTGAGTTCAATTTCCAGTAAAATGTGCCTCAGATACAGCAATCATTTGTCTATCAGTAGAGAACTGCATGTTGCTATGATGTAGAACAGGCTTCGCAAAACTTCCTAATTAAGATAGATTGGGAGAAAAACCTGGTAATCTAGTCCCAAAACTCAACCACTAGAACTCCTATGGATCATACCAGTCCAATTTGCAACTGATTATGAGAATGGTGCAGGACTGAGAAGCATGCCATTGGCCATGGTTCTCCATGAATCAGGAGCCAACTCCACAGTAACCAACAATAACACAGTTGACTAAGGTTGTGCAAGGATTTTGATTTATAGCAATAAATTAGGTCTTGTCTACTGTTTCTGACAGGATTTCTGGTGTGGCACTATAGGATTAGCACTGGATTTCGAACCACAAGGTCAGCAGTTCAAACCCACCAACTGCTCCTTAGAAACCTCAAAGGCACTTAACAACAACAACGATTTCCAGCTTAGCAGCAATAAACTCTTGCTTTCTGGCTACTAAATCAAAGCAACAACAACAACAAACAAATACCCGAATTCACTGCCATCGAGTCGATGCCAACTCATAGCAACCCTGTATAGGGTTTCCAACGCTGTAAATCTTTACAAGACAAACTAGCCTTATTTTTCTTCCTCAGAGCGGCTGGTGGGTTTGGACTACAGGCTTTGCAGTTAGCAGCCCACTGCTTATCCTACAGCACCACCTGAACTCCTTTAGGTTATGGCTTATTTCCTGGAAGAGAAGATGGGAGGGAGGAAGCCTGGGCAGGCCTGGCCCCTGATCTCACTCAAACTCTCCTTGTGGGGCCTGTAGGCCCACTGACTGGCATATACAAGTCATGACTGACCACCAGTCGTAATCGTCTAACCTCTCACCTTCAGAGCAGTAGTTACAAGAAAGGGGCTTCCAGGGTTCTTTTTTCTTTTCTTAACAGGAGCTAAAACCCATGTTTCCATTTGATAAAAATGCACTATAGGTTCTTTAAAAAAAAATTTTACGTTTTCTCAGCAGAACACTCATATCCAGATCATGGGAAGAACTGAAACTGAAAAACACTATCCACATGTAGAAAGAGGCCCGTTCACTGCCTGCATACAGGGTCACTTGTGAGAGGGGTATTGAGTGACTCCTCTGCCCCAGCCATATTTGAAACTCCTTCCCTTCAAGAGTTTGGGCATAATTTTAGGGTAAAATATCATATCTTGGTTTTGCTCTTGTAAAACAGCAGAGAACTAAATTTAGTGGCTGTCTGGGACACATTCCCTAGGGAGTCTCTACCCTTTAGAGAGAACTCCAGAGAAATGTCTCCCCAAGTAGGTACAATCCACCCACAGGGGACACTGGCATCAAACTTCATGACTCTCTTTCCCAGAGAGGAGCTATTTGCTGGCAGTACTTCAGAAAAGAAAAGAGCATCCATATTGCTCCTGGTTCTCTGCTCAAGTCAACAGCCTGCTCCAGGAATGTTCAACTCCAGGGGCACTATAGCCTGACCTCCAGTGACACACATTCCATCAACAAACAGTGACTGAGCACTTTCCCTTGTGCCAGCTTGATGCCAGGCCCTGTTAGTGCAGACATGGAATCACAGCCCCTGCCTTCATGGAGCTTAAGTGGGTGTGATGGTCAGTTTCATGGGTCAATTCAACTGACCTACAGTCCCGATTGTCCATTCAAACACTAAGTATTGCTGAGGAGGTTATTTGTAAATATGATCAAAGTCTATCCTCGGTGGACTTGAAGTAAGGGAGAGTACCCTAGATAATTTGCAATTCGCATAGGCCTGATTCAGTTCATTGAAAGAAGCTCAGGACTGGGGTTCCTCTGAAGAAGAAATTCCCCCTGTGGACAATAACTTTGACCATGCCTGAGAGTCCCAGCCTGCCCTTCCTAATGGCCTGCACTCTGGATTGTTTACTTGCCCAGCCCAGTATCTATAAAACTATATAAGCCAATGCCTAGCATAAGTATCTAAGTAGGTATCTCCTATTGGTCTCTTCCTCTCACTGATATAGTGGGGTATGCCATAGCCAGACAGTGGACTGGCCATCAGGTGACATGAGCCGGCACTGCCAAGCTGTGATCCTGGAATGTCCTAAGTCCCCTACTATGCCAAGAATTGTACTAGACATTCGCACATACATAATCCTAATTAATTTTCCCAGTAACATATTAGGTAGGAACTAGCACCCCCATTTTATGGAGTAAATAATTGAAGCTCAGAAAAATTAAGTCATTTGCCTAAGGACAGCCACTAGTGAGCTGCCAGTATGGATTCAAGTGGATTCTTCTGCCTGAACCCCACATTTATGATCTTTACATGATGCCATACAGTCCAGTTGCCTCTTAGTTCACTTTACTCAGTCTCAGTTTCTTTATATGCAGAAAAGCCCACCTGACTATAATGTAGCAAAGTGAAGAAGTTTAGATTACCTGAACTGCTAGTAAGGAAATTTCTCTTAAGAAGAGAACAGTCGTTGTTGGAAAAATCTGTTGATATGTGCTGTGATGGGAATGAAACCCCTTCTCTCTATGTCCTGGAAAATCAGGAAAATCAGAAATAGGGGTGTAGGGAGATTGGAGCCTTCAGAGGAAGGAAGTGAGAAGTAGAGCTGCTATGAATGGTAGAGAGAAAAAGAAGATCCACAGGATGGCAGAAGTCTGGATCCTGCTTGATGGTGTCCTTCCCAGGATTTTCTGCACAGTATTCAGAATTCACAGTACTTAACCCATCGCACTTCTGGTGTAGGGCTGTAGGAAAAGTGCAGGACTGAAAAGTTGGTTTGAATCACAAGGTCGGTGAGTCTGTTTCTGGAACAAGAACTGTTTCAAACATAAGCCTTCATCCCCAGAATTTGTACACTTCACCTATTGGCCTGCCCTTATCACCAATCTTTCCCTCTCTGTCCCAACATCTCCATCCAACATTTCCTTGACTTCTCAAAAATTTCTCTTTCCTTTTGTTCTATCTAATTCTCCTGCCCAATCTGACAGCTGGCCCAGATAGGATTTGTTCCCTTCCTCCAGGATTTGTACCTTTTCCAGAACTCTTACCTTTCTTCTTTTGATCTTATTTCTCAACATATAGTCCATGAACCAGCATCATTAACAGTCTCAAGGAATTTGTCAGAAATGCATTATTTCAAGCCATCCAGATCTACTAAATCAGAATCTGCATTGTATAAGACCCCCAGGTGGTATGTGTGCACATTCAAGTTTGAACAGTGCTGTTCTAAATTAGAAGACTCACTGGAGATGGGGAAAACCAGGATTTTTTTTTTTCTGCCCCCACTATAATCCTCAAGATAAGCATGAACTGAATAGACACATTTCTGGGCATTTCCCTCTGACAGCATGCACTGTGTTCTCTCCTAATGAGGCACTCTAATTCATTCATAGCCACCCTGCATCCCCCTTTATCTCATTCCTTCTTCATTTCTTCCTCCTTCTCCACCACTGGGGATAGGGTCACACATGTGTGAGAGAGGGGCTTGCTGAAGGTGAATCAGAGACCCCAGCAGAAGATGTCATTGGATGAACTTCAAAAAGAAGTCCTGCTTACAGCAGGCAAGTGTCATGTGCCATCCTCATGTTCTTCACTCATAAGCCAGCAAACCTCAGACCTAATAAGGGCCCTGAGAATTACTTGGAGGCACAATCTGATCATCTCCTTTAGAGTTGGCAAATGCTAGCATCAAATCACATGGAACCTGAGCTCCCCTTTGGTCCTGCATCCACCCTCTTATTAATGAAATGTATATGCATGAAATGTCAGTGACAGAATAAAGAAGGGAGGAGATATAAGGTGTAATAGGAAATAAATTGTGCCCTCAAGGAGCTTACAGAAGCCTAGGCAATGCATCATGAAGTATTGAGTCCGGAGAGATCTCAGTTGTTTCTGACACTTTTCTTTTATCATAGTGCATGCTCTCCTGTGAATGACAGAAAATCAAATTGAGCTCCTGCACAGATTACACAAGGGATGGAAGGATTGCCAATGTATGATTCAAATGGGAGAGGAAGGGAAGAAAAAAAAAAAAAAAAAACCCTCAGAGGTGGAAGCTGATCACACTAGCAAGAGAGGATGAAAAGTAGCGATATGGGAGAGGAGTGAGAAAGGAAAGCTAGAACCCAAGAAGAAAGAATGGCTTTTGCAGCCATAAAATTTTCACACTAGAAAACTTCAGTAGATATATATTTTAAAAACCTCCACCTTGCGGTTATTTAGTAAGCAGGTGAGAAACTTCAGGCAGTGAGCTTGCAGACTGTTTGTTCAGCCGCCACATAAATGTCAAAGGTGGACAGTTCTGATTAAGTCTACTCCCAGAGGCTGCAGTGCCCTCACTTGGCACCATATATTCTCCAGTGCTTTGTCTGATGCCATTTAGGATGTCTCCAGCAACAACAGAGTAAGTTCTGCAAGGAGACACCAGTGAGAACCCAACCTGCAGGACTCTTCCCAAATGGTCTCCAGTTCTTATTCAGGTGCTAACCTGTGCTTTCACCCTCAGGAGTGAATGCGAGGCAGCATCTCAATCTGTCAACGGGCATGTGCAGATTTGGTCTACATTAACAAAATCTGTTGTTTGTGGGGAAGCCTCAGGTGCCAGTCACCTGGTCAGGCCAGGTGGCGTAGCCATGGCTGCAAGCATGTTGCCTGGCCTGACTCCAGAGTGAGTATGCCAAGCAGGGCAGCAAGACTTCTGGGTGATTAGCACATGCAGTGGGTGACATTCTGAAGAGAAGTCATCAAGCCAAAGATCAAGCAACTTTTGCCAACTGAGACCGTAAATAATCACTGAAAAAAACCTGATTGCTTAATTATGAGGTGAAATGTAAACACAGAAACAGGGAAGACAATAAACAAGGTTGGGGAAGGCAAGGAACATGGAGGCTGAGGGTCAATGGAGTGTCCTGCTAGTGTTGCCTTGGGCATTTTCTTCCCTGCCTGCGGCTGCCACACACAAAGTCCTTAACTGACTTGCTTGCCACTGCTGTTTCTCATTCACACAGGCAATCTCTAGGCTAATTGGTGTATCCTCCCAGGAGACTTTGGGCTAGGAGACAGATGTGGGTGGTTGTACTGAAGGTGCATTGGAGAGACTAAGAACCCTAGGAAGACAGGTATCTTGGTCAAGGTCACAGAAAGGCATGAGTCAGGACTATCTATTAGCAAGTCATTTAAGCTTTTTAACAATCATAGGTAAAATGGGTAGCATTAATTAAGATGGGAGGTACAGTGCTCTATATGTTACCCATTACCTGGAACATAGTAAATATTAAGTGATGACTAAGCAGAAAGAAGTCTTAGTGTGTCCCTGTGGGTTAATGCACTGGACTGCAAGGTCAGTTTAAACTGCAGGGGTTGGCAGTTCAAGCTTACCAACCACTCCTCAGAAATCCTGTACAGGATCGCTATGGATTGTAACCAAATCGATAGCACTTAATAACAACACAGAAAGTTATTAAAAAGATAGGAAAGAAAGAAAAGACCAAAATGAATATCAGAAGAGACTCTGAAACTACCTCTTAAGCCTGCTGCTGCTGCTGTTGTTGTTGTTAGGTGCCATTGAGTCCATACTGACCCATAGTGACCTTATGCACAGCAGAACAAAACACTGCCCAATCCTGGGCCAGCCTCACTATACTGTTGCCACGTTTGAGTCCATCAATGCTGCCACCTGGCCAGTCCATCTTGTTGGGGGTATTCCTCTTTTTCTCTGACCCTCTACCTTACTAAACATGATATCCTTCTCCAGTGACTGGTCGCTCCTGACAATATGTCCGAAGTATGAGAAATGAAGTTTGGCTATCCTGGCCTCCAAGGAGAACTCTGGCTGCACTTCTTCCAAAACGAATCTGTTGGTTCTTTTGGCAGCCCATGGCACTTTCAATATTCTCCTCTGACACCATAACTCAAAAGCATCAATTCTTCTACGGTCTTCCTTATTTGTTGTTAGGTTCTATCAAGTTGTTTCTGACTCATAGCAACCTTACACATAACAAAAGAAAACACTGCTTGAGTCCATTGCTGCTGCCACTGTGCCAATCCATCTCATTGGGCATCTTCCTGTTTTTTACTGACTGCTTTATCTAGCATGATGTGTTTCTCCAGGGACTGGTCCTCCTGATAACATGTCCAAAGTATGAGAGATGAAGTCTCGCCATCCTGATTTCTAAAGAGCATTCTGGCTATACTTCTTCCAACACAGATTTGTTTGTTATTCTGGAAGTCCAAGGTACTTCTAATATTGTTCTCCAACACCATAATTCAAATGCATCAATTCTTCTACGGTCTTCCTTATTCATTGTCAGACTCGCACATGCATATGAGGTTATTGAAAATACCATCACTTGATCAGGCGCAACTTAGTCCTCAAACAGACCTCTTTCTTCTTGAACAGTTTAAAGAGGTCTTGTGCAGCAGATTTGCCTAATGCAATCAGTCGTTTGATTTCTTGACTGCTGCTTCCATGAGTGTTGATAGTGGATCCAAACAAAATGAAGCCTGTGACAACTTCAATCTTTTTTTCATTTATCATGATGAAGATTAGTGGTGAGGATTTTTGTTTGCTTGTTTGTTTGATATTGAGGTGCAACTCATACTAAAGACTATGGCCTTTGATTTCATCAATAAGTATTTTAAGTCCTCTTCACTTTCAGCAAGCAAGGTTATATTATCTGCATATTGCAGGTTAAAGAGTCTTCCTTCAATCCTGATGCTATGTTCTTCTTCATAGAATCCAGCTTCTCAAAGTGAATAAGTATTGTGAAAGAATACAACCATGGTGCATACCTTTCCTGATTTTACCACATTCAGTGTCCCGTTGTTCTGTTCAAAGGACTTTTGAGCATAGGGAAATTAAAGTGAATAGAAGAAATGAGGAGGTAAAAGAGCTAAACAGATAATTTCAAAGGGCAACTGGAAATGATAAAGTCAAGTGTTATAATGGAACGTGCAAAGAGTTAGAAAACCAAAAGGGGAAAACACACTCAGCATTTCTCAAATGAAATGAATTAAAGAAAGAATTTAAAGTTGGACTTGCAATATTGAAAGGCAAGATGTTGAATGATGCAGAAAGCATCAAAAGAAGATGGAAGGAATATGCAGAGTCATTGTATTAAAAAGAAATGGTCAATTTCAATCATTTCAAGAGGTAACATACGATCAAGAACCAATGGTATTGAAGGAAGAAGTCAAAGTTGTATTGTTAGCATTGGTGAAAACCAAGGCTCCAGACCTTGACAGAATACAAATTAAAATCTTTCAACAAACTGATGCAGCACTGGAGGCACTCACTCATCTAAGCCAAGAAATTTGGAAGATAACTATGTGGCCAACGAATTGGAAGAGATCCACATATGTGCCCATTCCAAAGAGAGGTGACCCAACAGAATGTGGAAATCATCCAACAATATCAATAACATCACATACAAGTAAACTTTTGCAGAAGATAATTCAAAGATGGTGACAGCAGCACAATGATAGTGAACTTCCAGAAATTCAAGCTGGATTCAGAAGAGGATGTGGAACTAGGGGTATCATTGCTGATGTCAGATGGATCTTGGATGAAATCAGAGAATACCAGAAAGATGTTTACTTATGCTTTATTGACTATGTAAAGGTTTTTGACTGTGTAGATGATGGCATACTATGGATAACATTGTGAAAAATGGGTATTCCAGAACACTTCATTGTGCTCCTGACGCAGCCATTCAAACAGAAAAAGGGGATACTGGATGGTTTAAAAGTATGAAAGGTGTGTTCCAGAGCTGTATTCTTTCATCATACCTATTCAATATGTATACTGAGCAAATAATCTGAGAAACTGGATTATATGAAGAAGATCGAAGATCGTGGCATCAAGATTGGAGGAAATCTCATTTCGACCTGTGATATGCAGATGATACGCTTTGCTTGCTAAAAGTGAAGAACACTTAAAATACTAATGGAGATCAAAACCCACAGTATTCAGTATGAATTGGAGCTCAATGTAAAGAAAATAAAAATCCTCACAACTGGACCTATAAATACCATCCTAATAAATGTAAAAAAGATTGAAGTTGTCAAAGATGTCATTTTGCTTGGATCCACAAACAACACTCATGGAAGCAGAAGTCAAGAAAGCAAATGACATATTGCATTAGGCAAATCTGCTGCACAAAACCTCTTTAAAGTGTTGAGGACAAAGATGAGCCTGATCCAAGCCATAGTATTTTCAATAGCCTCATATGCATGTGAATTCCGTAAAATGAATAAGGAAGATCATAGAAGAACTGATGCATTTAAATTATGGTGTTGGAAAAGAATATTGAAAGTGCCATGGACTTTTAAAAGAACAAACAAATCTGTGTTGGAAGAAATATAACTGGAGTGCTCCTTAGAAGCCAGGATGGGGAGACATTGAATCTCATATTTAGTACATACTATCAGAAGAGACCAGTCTCCAGGAAGGACATCATGCTTGGTAAAGTGGAAGGACAGCAGAAAAAAAAGACTCTCAATGAGATGAACTGAAACACTGGCAGTTGCAATGGGCTCAAGAGTAACAATTGTAAGGATGGCACAGGACCGGGCAATGTTTCATTCTGGAATTATTTGAGCATAAGGTTTCTATGACTGGTAACCAACTCAACAGTACCTAACAATAACAACCCAGTGATTCTAACTCATGGCAATCCCATGTGTATCAGAGGAGAGCTGTGCTCAATAGGGTTCTCAGTGTCTGATTTTTTAGAAGTAGGTCACCAGGCCTTTCTTCTGAAGCACTTCTAGGTAGGCTAGAATTTCCAAGTATTACTATTTGTACAATTTAAGGACTCCTATGAGATGATTTGTTGTGTTTTTGTAGTTGTTGTTAAGTGCCATAGAGTTTATTCCAACACTTAGCGACCCTGTATAGGGTTTCCAAGGAACGGCTGGTGAATTTGAACTGTCAACCTTGTGGTTCAAACTGACCTTGTGGTGGTACAGTGAAATGACTAGCAGTATCTTTATATTGGGGGATTATTTTGGAGCCAAACCTTTCATGATTTCAAATGAAGAACATATATGTAATCATTATATGAAAAATAGTTTAAATTGAGTGACAATTCATTCAAAGACATTTCAACAGTGCTTTTCAAACTAACAATCATAAACATTTCCCAGTGTGCTTGATAAAAAAATTCAGAGTCCACAGCTACTCTCTGCAACACACTACTATCCACAACCATGTGATTCAGGATCTCTAAAAAGAAGTCTTTACCACAAACTATAGAAATAATCTGTCTATAAATTCTCTGAGGGAGGTAAGTGTATTGTGTTTACCTTTGTATCCCCAGTACCCAGATCATAGGAGGCACTCAAGCAATGTTAACTGCGTGTTCAAAGTGCCCATTTGCCCTTGACAATAGCATCTGGGGTAAGTTTAGCAAAGAATTGCAGTTAGGGCCTTAATTTTACATCTTACCCAGAGGATGGGTGCTGAGTTAAAGCACAATAACATGACTAAATCCACTAAAAATAGTGCCTTCCAATTGCAGCATCATAAGATAGAAGAGAAAGGGCTGGTTTGTACATTAACAAGGGCAGAGTTTACAGAGAAAATGTATTAAGACCTCAGAAAGGAACAAAGGGGTAATTTTCTTAAGGCATCAGAATCAAGTAAAAAGGGAAGAAAGGCTATCCAAAAAATATGGAAATGTAGAAGAAGTGAGAATTTCCTTTTGCTCCAACTTCTCTTCCCTGTCATCAAGACACCTGAGTCTCCATCTCAGTTCAGCCATACATAATTTTATGACCAGAAATAATCCCTCAGTTGTCTCATCTGTAAACCAGAGCAATATCCCCTCTACCATCGTTCATAAAAAGCTAATGATTGTGAGCATGCCTAGAAACATGTGTTGAAGGCAGTGGACGAAGAGGAGGATGGATCCTGCTACCATTTTCTGAGATAAGAAAAAACAGAACAAATAAATAAATAAATAATGTGTGACTATGCTCTACAGGAAGCAATTGTGTTAATTTGCTAGGGCTGCCATAACAACAACAAAATGCCACAAGTGGTGTCTCACAGCTTTGTAAGTTAGATGTCCCAAGTCAGGTTACCAGTTCCAGGGAGAGGTCATTTTATGGCTCTCTCAGCTTCTAGTATGACCTCTCTAACTAGGTCAACATAACAAAAACCCAACTTCCAAACTGGGACAAATTTACAGGTACAGGGGTTACAATTTCAATACCTTTCTGAGGGCACACAATTCTGTCCATGACAGTTATCAAGAAAGGAACTGGGCATGGGCCACCGTTGCCACGCACTCTCCCATAAGGCCCAGAATCCAACTTACAGCTCTGTCTGTCCACTCATCTCAAAGGCCATTCCCCTGGGAGAAATTCTTCACTTCCCTAACTTCCTAACAGTGAGCAGTTGAAGGATGGTACTCAAATGGGTCACCTGTGAAGCCTTAGAAGGTGCTAAGGTTTCCTGGAAGGGATACACCACGAGCAGGGAGGGGAAATGCTATCACCAGTAAAACCACCATATAAATAATATTGCTATGAGCAAAACCCAATCTTCCTAGTGCAACCATCCCAGTCAGATCCCCAGGGCAGAGCATGCACTGATCAAGGGCTTTGGAGTAGACTGACCGGAGTGTGTATCCTGCCTCTACCATCTCCTGTGCTCCTTAACCCAAATCCCTTAATCCTGCATCTGAAAACAGGACTATTATGAGGATTAGAAATAACATAGAGCATAAAACCGATTGGCAGAGAGTAATCTTTCTCAATAAACATTAGTCATCATTTTGGTTAAAGAGCCCTGGTGGTGCTGTGGAATATGAGTGGGGCAGCTAACAGACAGGTTGGCAGTTCAAACCCACCAGCTGCTCTGAGAGAGAAAGATAAGGCTGTCTGTTTCCATAAAGATCCTATAAAGGGTCGATATGAGCTCGAATTGATTCAATGGCATAGGTTTGATTTTGGTTTGGTACAGTTATTATTAAGGAACGTTGGTGGTACAGTAGTTAAAACACTAGGTTACCCACTGAAACTTTGGCGTTTAAACCCACCAGCTTCTCCATAGAAGAAAAATATGGCAGTCTGCTTCCACAAAGATTTACAGCATTTGAAACCCAATGGGGTAGTTAAAGCCTATCCTACATGGCCTCGATGAGTCAGAATCGATCCAACAGCAGTGGGTTTGGTTTTGAGTTTATAGTTATTATGACTTCCTGCTGGTGTGTCACTAAGGTTGGAGTTACCCTCCCCCTGACAATGGACCTGTTCCCATACTAGACCCTCCAAAGTCCTTAGTCATGTTTATGAAAAAGCTTCAAAAAGTTTGTGATGATTATTCAAATTTACACACCAACCATTAAAGTCAATGATGAAGAAACTGAAGATTTCTACCAACTTCTTTAGTCTGAAATTGATGAAACATGCAATTAAGATGCATTGATAATTATTGGTGATTTGTTGGCAAAAGTGGTAAACAAGGAGGAAGTTGGAAATAGTTGGAAAACATGGCCTTGGTGATACAAATGACACTGGAGAGCCATGACAAAATTTTGCTAGACCAACAACTTCTTCATTTCTAATACTTCCTCCCCTCCCCCCCCCAACAATATTAACAGTGACTATACGCATTAACTTCACCAGTAGGGATAAAAAGAAATCAAGTTCACTACATCTATGGGAAGAGACCATGGAGAAACTCAGTATCGTGAGCCAGGACGAGGCCAGGGCTGACTGTAGAATAGTTGCTCATATACAAGTTCAGGCTGAAGCTGAAAAAAATTAAAACAAATCCATGAAAGCTAAAATATGACCTTGGTTATATCCCACCTGAATTCAGAGATGATATCAAGAAAACTAATGACCAAACACCAAAGGAGTTATGGGGTGGCATAAAGAGCATCATGCGTGAAAAAAGCAAAAGGTCGTGTAAAAGACAAAAATAGAAATGGGTGTCATATTGCACTACACAGGAAGGCACTGGCAAAAAACAGGTTCCTGAAGTTTGGACTTCTTCCTTAAATACCATCAGTTCTAGACCATATGCTACCACTTGAAATGGTTGAATGTCACCAATACTTTTTTTTGTACAGCAACTCTTGAGTATTCCTTCCATCTTCTTTTGATACTTACTGCATAGTTCAATGTTTTTTCCATAGAATCTTCAATATTAATTAAATTTTCCTTCTATTATTTCATCCTGAGAAATGCTGAACATGTTCTTCCCAGTTAGTTTTCTAACTCCAGGTCTTTTGCACATTTCATTATATTACTTGCTTTGAAATTTTCTGTTCAGCTCTTTTACTTCATTATTTTTCTGTTCACTTTAGCTTCTCTATGTCCAAGAGCAAGTTTTTGGGTCTCTTTGGACAACCAGTTTGGTCTTTTAAATGACGTTTTGAACAAGGGGAACTGAAAGGTTTAAAATCAGGCAAGGTGTGTGTGAGGGTTGTATATTTTCACCATACTTATTCAATCTGTATCCTGAGCAAATACTATGAGAAGCTTGAATACATATGAAGAAGAATATAGCATCAGGATTAGAGGAAGGATCATTAACAACTTTCAATATGCAAATAACACAAGATTATTAGTTGAATGTGAAGAGGACTTGAAGTACTTGCTGATGAAGAAATCAAATGATGTACTGCATTGGACTAATCTGGTACAAAAGATCTCTTCAACATGTGAAAGAGCAAAAATATGACTTTTAGGACTAAAGTGTGCCTAATCCAATTGTCTCATATGTACACAAAAACTAGACAGTGAATAAGGAAGACCAGAAAGGAATTGATCCCTTTGGATTATGGTGTTGGCAATGAATATTGAATATTCATGGACTGCCAAAAGAATAAATAAATCTTGGAAATAATCTTGGAAGAAGTACAGCCAGAGAGCTCCATAGAAATGAGGATGAAGAGACTTCTTCCATCCTTTGGACATGTTATCAGGAGAGGCCAGACTCTGGAGAAGGGCACCATGCTTGGTAAAGTAGACAGTCAGCATAAAAGAGGAAGACCTGCAATGAGATGGATTGACACACTGGCTACAACACTGGGCTCAAACATAACAGCAATCGTAAGAATGATGCAGGACTGGGCAGAGTTTGTTTCTGTTACACACAGGGCTGCTAGGAGTTGGAACCAACTCAATGGCACCTAACAATAACAACAAAAGAAAAATATACAAAAACATTAAGAACATTGCCTTACATAAATTAAAAACAAGAAAACATTGCTGTCAATTCCAGCTCATAGTGCTCCTACAGGACAGGGTAGAATCGTCCTATAGGGGTTCCAAAGCTGTAATCTTTATAAAAGTAGAGTGTCACATCTTTCTCTTGTGGATCAGTTGGTGGGTTCCAACCACCAACCTTTCAGTTATAAGCATAGTGCTTTAACTATTATGCCACCAGGGCTCTTTAATTATGCATAGATTGTTAATGTTGTTAGGTGCATAATTAATGTTAGGTTACGACCCCAAGTGGCACAATGGTTATGCATTCAACTGCTAATGAAAAGGTTGTGGTTTGAATTCACGCAGTGGCTCAACGGGGAAAAAAGACCTGCAGATCTGCTCCCCTAAAGGTTATAGCCAAGATAACCCTATGGGATTAGGTTTATCTTGTGTCACTCTGTGACATTGAGTCTATGAGTCAGAATCAACTCAGCATCCATAAGAGTGCATTCCTCATTATGTCTCTGTTAATGATTATGACAATGATGATGATAATGATAATGATCCTGATGGCAATGTCTTGTGTGTGCCCCTGCACATGTAGTTTTTTGTCTTTATTGTATATTGAGGTAGCCAGAGTGAGTCAAGGATGTATCTGCTGCTGATTCAGAGGTGGTTCCAGTACAGCTGTGGGGCTACCATGGTATCCTCACTAGAATTTATTTATTTAACAGTTGGAGGACCCATCTGGGAGGGATGTCTTTACTAGCCCTCAAAACTAACATCCCCAAGCATTTGAATAGCCATGGCAAGACTTTAAACTCTCAAGGAATGATTTTTTGTTGTTGTTGTTAAGTGTCGTCAAGTCAGTTCTGATTCATAGTGACCCTGTGTAGAGTTTCCAAGGAGTGACTGGGGGAATTTGAACCACCAAACTTGCGGTTCAAACTGACCTTGCAGTCCAGTGCATTACCCCAAGTAACAATAAGTTGTTATGCCTTGCTTAAAATCTAATGTTTCCCGAAGTCTTTCAGAAAGCAAGGTCAAACTCCGTATCTTGGACAGGATATTTACTCTTCTGTGATCTTTGCCACCTCTCTAGTCTCATCCTCTCCCATGCCCTCTACACACTCTTGGCTTAAGTCATAATTAAGATTTGTTTCCTATTTGTCATTCCTTCTGCCATTACTACCCTACTCAGCTATAAAATTCCTGCTCAACCTTTTAAACCCAACCTGGTGTGGTGCTGTGGGTTACTGCGCAAAGCCATTTGAACTGCAAGGTTGGCGGTTCAAGCTCACCAGCTGTTCCTCGGAAACCCTATACAAGGTCGCTATGGGTTGGAACCAACTCAACAGCACTTAACAACAACAACAAGGCATTAACTTTTCCAAAGAGTACTCCTTGAATCTTTGGTCTCATTTGGTATTCCCCTGCCCACACAGTTTTCCAAAGCACCCCATCTCAGATGTATCATCCCCTTCTGTATTGGTTGCTTTGTTTTTCTCCCCATTAACTTGTGACTAAAGACTGTTCTATGTATCTCTGTATTCCCATCTTTTAACATAATGTCTGGCACAAAATAGATGCTCATAAGTGTTCAAATAATTAACTAATTAGAAATAAGCCTGCAAGGAAATAAACTCTATTCCTTCCCTCACTTGACTGCTAACAGGTTGGTGGTTCAAATTCATCCAGTGGCTCCATGAAATAAAAGATCTAGAGATCTGCTCATTAATCTGCTCCCAAGAAGATTATAGTCAAGAAAACTCTATGGGACTGTTTCACTCTGTGACGTGGAGTTACTATGAGTCAGATTCAACTCAGTGGCACATAACAGCAACAACATTCTTCTAGATGACTCTGATAATGATTATGCTCCTGCTACCAAAGACTACAGATGCACAACTCCTTCAGATCACCCTTCATCAAAATTTACTTAAGCTTTGTCCTACCCTCTATGAAGCTAAGACAGTTGCTATTGTTGTTAGGTGCCATTGAGCGGGTTCCAACTCATAGCAACACTATGCAAAACAGAATAAAACACTGTTTAGTCTTGGGCCATCCTCACAGTTGTGACCATGTTTGAGCCCATTGTTGATGCCACTGTGTCAATCCAGCTCATCTAGGGTCTTCCTCTTTCATGTTGACCCTCTGCTTTACCAAACATAATATCTTTCTCTAGGGACCCATCCCCTCCTGACAACATGTCTAAATTACAAGAGACTAAGTGTCACCATCCTCACTTCTAAGGAGCATTCTGGCTATTCTTTTTCCAAGATAGATTGGTTTTTTCTGGCAGTCCATGTATTTTCAATACATGGAGTTGGTACAACTGTCACATGCATATGTGGCGATTGAAAGTACCATGGATTGGGTCAGGTGCATCTTAGTCCTCAAACTGACATCTTTGCTCTTTAACACTTTAAAGAAGTCTTTTGCAGCAGATTTACTAAAAGCAATAAGTCTTCTTGATTGCTGCTTCCATTAGTGTTGATTTAGGATCCAAGAAAAATGAAGTGGATCCACAATCAACACTATTGTGTTGATGACAACTTCAACCTTCTCTCCATTTATCATGGTATTATCTATTGATCCAGTTGTGAAGATTTTAATTTTCTTTATATTGAGATACAATCCAAACTGATTTAGATCTTAGATTTTCATCATTAGATAGTTCAAGTTCTCCTCATTTCCAGCAAACAAAATTGTGTCATCTGCATATCATAAGTTGTTAGTGAGTTTTCCTCCAATCTTGATGTCACGTTTTTCTTCATATAATCCAGCTTCTCCAGTTATTTGCTCAGCATACAGATTGATTGCATATAATGAAAGGATACAAACCTGACTCACACCTTTCCTGATTTTAAAAACATTCATTACCCCCTTGTTTTGTTTAAATGACTGTCTCTTTGTCTATGTGCAGGTTACTTATGAGTACAACTGAGTGTTCTGGAATAACCATTCTTCACAATGTTATTCATAGTTTGTTATGATCCACATAATTGAATGCCTTTGCATAGGCCCTAAAGCACATTCTGATTTTCTCTGCTTTCACCCAAGATCCATCTGGTGTCAGTAACAATATTCCTTATTTCATGTCCTCTTATGAATCAGAGTGAATTTTAGGTACCTCCATGTCTATGAACTGCTGCAACTGTTTTTGAATTGTCTTCAGCAAAATTTTACTTGCATATGGTATTAATGATATTGCTTGATGCTTTCCTCATTCCGTTGGGTCACCTCTCTTTGGAATGGGAACAAATATTACTTGTTCCCAGTTGATTGGCCAAATAGCTGTCTTCCAAATTTCTTGGCATAGATGAGTTAGTGCTTCTAGTGCTGCATCAGTTTGTTGAGACATTTCAAACTGTATTCTGTCAGTTCCTGGATTCTTGTTTTTTGCCAATGCCTTCAGTGCAGCATGGGTTTCTTCCTTCAATATCATCAGTTCTTGATCATATGCTACCTCTGGAGATGTCTGACCATCAATCAATTCTTGTTAGTACAATGACTCTATTTATTCCTTCCATCTTCTTTTAATGCTTCGTAGGTCCATAGAATCCTTCAATATTACAACATAAGGCTTAAATTTTTCCTTCAGTTCTTTCAACTTGAGAAATACTGAGCATGTTCTTCTCTTTTGGTTTTCTAACTTCAGGTCTTTGCACATTTCATTGTAACATTTGTTGTCTTATCCAACTGCCCTTTGAAATTTTCTGTTCAGCTCTTTTACTTCATCATTTCTTCCAGTCACTTTAGCTTCTCTATGCTCAAGTTTCAGAGTCTCTTCTGACATCTCTTTTGCTCTTTTCTTCCTTTCCTGTCTTTTTACTGCCTTTTTGCTTTCTTCATGGATGATGTTTTTGATGTCATCCCACACTCTCCTAGTTTTCAGTCATTAGCGTGTAATTCACCAAATCTGCTCTTGCAATGTCTCTAAATTCAAGTGTGATATACTCAAGGCCATATTTTGGCTCTCATGGCCTTGCTTCAATTTTCTACAACTTCAGCCTAAACTTGCAAATGAGCAATTACTAGTTTGTTCCACAGTCGACCCCTGACCTTATTTTAACTGATGATATTGAGTTTCTCCATGGTCTCTTCCCACAGATGTAGTCAATTTGATTCCTGTGTATCCCATCCGGTGAAGTCCAGGTGAATAGTCACCTTTTATGTTGTTGAAAACTAGGAGAGGATGACATCAAAAACATCATCCATGAAGAAAGCAAGATTTAAATCCTGGTCTTCCTGCCTCCAAAGAGCAAGTCTTCTGCTTACTATGGCAACAAGTAGCTTATATCTGATATAAAGCTAGTAATAACTTCCTACATATTTCATTGTTGTTGAGTGCCATCAAGTCAGTTCCAACCCACAGCGACCCTGTATAGGGTTTCTAAGAATGCGGGGAGACCAGCTCTCCGCTGGGGGTCATGGGACATGAGAGGAAATGCGGAGTTAGTGGTGAAATGAAAGGCTTTCTCAGTCAGCTGTCTGTGCTGTCCGTGCTGTCCAGCTTGTTGTTCTTTCTCTCTGCTGGCCCAGCTCAGCAAGTCTTTATTTTTATACTTAAAACTACACAGTACATAATGAATTGACACTTTGATCTTTTCTTGAATGATTACACAGTTAATCACAACATTCTTGCACCTGGTCATTAGACAACTTTGACAAAAATATTCCTGTGATGTTCAAATTGACTTTCATCTCTTTTCCCAGTATGTGATAAACTGTTTCTTCTTGTTTCCACTAAAAGATTAAGTCAAACCTTACACAAACCATTGCTACTTATCAGACTACTAATTACACTTTCTTAGTAACATAAGTTTCTACTAATCATTAATGCTTGCACTAACTCATTATTCCTAATTATCAATTCTCTATCCTACATAATGTACTATTATTTTCATAATAAAAGTATTACTAACATCTACGTATTTATTTTTCTAAAGTATTCATTAAATTGCTTGGAAGCTATGTGGCATAAAGCCCAACCTGGCTAATTGCCGCAGGAAATGTAGATTATCAAGTCAAAACTATCCTTCACTTAAATTCATTATTTTCTGCTTATTCACGAAGGTGCTTGTATGTAGGGGTTTGTGAATTCTGGCTGGTGACTGATCGTGGTTAGGTCTATAGGGGTAGGTCAGCTTGACTTTAATTTGCTATCTGCTTTTGTGGTCTCACAAATGCAGTTACTTAGGTTTTCTATGAAAGGGAGTAATTTACACAATTCTCTTTGTATTCAATCCACCAAAGCTGAAACCAATTGTTGCTAAGTCAGTTTTTCCTAAGGTTTGTAGAACTCATAGTGAAAGGCTGTGAATATAGCCATATAATATATATTTTTACAAGTAAATTTTGGATTACCCTAAAGAGAAGGTAGAAAGCAACTTCTGAGAGCCATCTGTCTTGCAAGATGACCTTTCTATTTGCTGGAACTGTGTCAAGCAGCAGAAGTGAAGCTGTTCTCTACCCTCAACTGCTCCCAGCATAAGAAGAAGCTGGTGAGTTTGAACTGCCGACCTTGCAGTTCAAATGACTTTGCAGTCTGGTGCATTACTCCACAGCACCATACAAGGATCCACATATTTCATTGGGCAATGGGATTTACTTTCCAGTTTTATTCATTTTAGGTGAAAAACAAAATGTTTGTAACATATGTGCATCTTTATATATGTGTGTATATGTATGTGTGTGTGTGTGTGTGTGTATGTATATATATATATACCCACAGCGCTACACCAGGACTCCTATATGTGTGTATATGTATGTGTGTGTGTGTGTGTGTGTGTGTGTGTGTGTGTGTATATATATATATACACACACACACACACACACACACACACATACATATACACACATATAGGAGTCCTGGTGTAGCGCTGTGGGTTAATGTGCCAGACTGCAAAGCCCTTTGCACTGCAAGATTGGTGGTTCAAGTTCACCAGAAGCTCCTTGGAAACCCTATACAGGGTCGCTATGGGTCAGAACTGACTCCACAGCACTTAACAACAACAACATATACATATATTTGTTGTTGTTGTTAAGTGCCATCTAATCGGTTCCTACCCATAGCAATCCTGTATAGGGTGTCCGATGAGCAACTGGTGAGCTTGTATATATACATAGATGCACAAGTATATGTTTATATTTTTGTTGTTAGGTGCCAATGAGTTGGTACCGACTCATAGAGACCCTATGCACAGCAGAATGAAACACTGCCTGATCCTGGGCCAACCCCACTACTGTTGCCACATGCAATTGAGTTGGTTCTGACTTATAGCAACCTTCATAGGGTTTCCGAGGAGTGGCTGGTGGGTTTCAACTGCTGATCTTGCAGTTCAAACCAACCTTGTAGTCCAGGGCTTATCCTACAGTGCCATACCAGGACTCCATATATATATACACTAAACATATATATACAAGGAGCTCTAGTAGCATAGTGGTTAAGAGTCGGGCTTCTAACTTTAAGGTCAGCAGTTAGAAACTACCAACTGTTTTGTGGGAGAAAGATGAGGCTTTCTGCTCCCGTGAAGATTTATAGCCTCGGAAACCCTTTGCAGGGTCACTATGAGTCAGAACCAAGTCCATGGCACATAACCACCACCATATATATTAATATGTACATTTTTGTTGTTGAGTAGATGAATTTGAACTGCCGACTTTGTGAGTCCTGGTATGTCAATACAGGATAATGTACTGGACCACAAGTTCAGCTTGATTCTCAAGATCAGCAGTTCAAACCCATCATCAGCTGCTCCTCAGATATCCTATCCAGTGTTGCTGTCAGAACTGACTTGATGGCACTTAAAAACAACATCTGTATATATATATGTATATATTGCTCAAAGTCAATACCCAGCCATATCCAAGCCCCACTCAGTGAACATTCTGAGCTAAGATAATCTGAGGAGCAGAACCTCATGGGCTTTATCATATGATTAAGCCATGTAATCTCCACAGCTGCCTATTTGGTTTTTCTTCATTCTCAGCAATGACTCTAATTTCTTGAAGACAAAGAATAGGATGGATGCACTTTGTTAGTCCCAGCCCATGGCACATAGTGGATTTATATGGGTAAATGTGTGCTGCATTGACTAGGTACAGATCCAGAGAGATAGACACAAGGGCACACTAGCATGGATCACGCAAAATTCCACATCCTGTGTAAAAAGCCAGTGGGTGGGATTGCTCCTCTGTGTATGGCTCTAGCTCACACTGGACTCACTGATTAAACACTCAGCAGAAATAGCTGTGTAAGTGCTAGGATGGTACTTGAATTTTAAGGAGCCACTAAAAATAAGCATAGTCCATTACATCATAGTGAAGCCAGGGGAACTGCAGTGACCCAACAGCCAAGTGGGAATTAGGTCACAAGGACAATAGAAAGCAAATCAGGTCAGGTCACACATATCCTAAGAGTACCCCAGGCCTGAATAGGCAGAAACCTACATGACAGGGGTCCAAGCAACTCTTATGACCCCACCTCTGCCTCTTGACTCAATCGCCTCTCTGTTTGAGAAGCTAGAATTTCCTTGTTCTCACCTTTGGTCTTCCTTTGCAAAGTCTTTCCAGGGAAAGAAGTCAGAACAACAAACCTATTTGTGTTGGTTCTGGGCATTAGGAGGGACCACTGGACGGCTACCCTGGGATCCCTGCAAAAGACAATCCAAATTCCCGGGGAAAGATTCAAATTCTTTCGCAGTCAGTGCCTCACAGGGCATTACTGCAGTTAAGTCCTCCCCAGATTCTCATGGGAACCACACTCCACCTGGAAGACAAATTCTAACACCTCGTGGCATTCTCTTCCACAGCTAGATTAAAAGACCAAATCCTTGAGTTAAATATTTTACCCCAGCCTTCTCCTACCTTCAGTGTACCTTTTGTTTGTTTATTTGATTTTTGTTAAGTGTCGACGAGTCAGTTCTGACTCATAGCGACCGTGTATAGGGTTTCCAAGGAGTGGCTGGTGACCTTGAACCACCAACCTTGCAGTTCAAACTGACAGTTACAGTCCAGCACATTATCCCACAGTGCCACACAAGGACTCCTAGTATGTTTATATCGTTCCATGCTTTGAGTCCCATCCTCTTGTAAGGTCATTGTTACCTAGCCCAGTCCATGCCCCCTCTCTTTTTCAGAACTACCCACGTTAGAATTTCAGTACTTTCTTCACTGTTTCTCTCTTCTGTGTCTCTCTTCTGTGTCTCTCTTCTGTCACTTCTTCTATAAGGCTGTTTCACAAGGTTCAGTCCTGGAACCTCTTCCTCACTGTCTTTTCCTGGGCAATCCTTCCCATCCTGTGTGGTTTTTGAGAAGTGCAGATATATTCACATATTTACCCTACTGAGACCCCTTCAGTGGCCCTTTTGAGACCTCAGAACGCACACCACGCTCCTTAGCCAGGCCAGTCCAACCTTCCAAAATCTGGCTGCCACGTCTCTCTCCAGCCTCGCCTCCAGCCACTTCCCGCCTCCTACAATGTGCTCCAGCATTTGGAACCCCTGTCTACATTCCCAACACACTCCCTCTCTCATGTGCTCTCTCCTCTAAGTCTCTGCTGCTCAAGTTATCCATCATTCCAAATGGAGCCCCTAGCACCATGCTCTCTTGCCTCACAACTTCTAAGGGGCCACTAAACCCTCTGGGCTTGACATCCTGAACATCTTTTCCATCTGTACCCTTCTCTCCTTCCCAACTTTCTGATCCTCATTGCTTCTTTCCTGGATGCTTTTAATAACCTCCATCCTCTACCTTCAGTCTTCTACCCCTCCTCCAACAACCCATTCTCACTATGATTGTCTCAATTTTGCTCTTCTTCCGTCTAAAATCCTGCAGCTCATTCTCTTTGCCCACATGAAGTGCAAGTCCTTTACATCCTATTTTCCCATCTCACTTTCTCCCACTCTTCTCATCAGAAGTTACTGCTAGTCAATATGTTTCCATAACTTTGCACAAGTTGTTTCTGTCTCTGGAACACTCCTCGCCTTCTCTGCTAACAAAACTTAATTGATGTTTCACAATTAAACCAAACAATCGCTACACCCAGCAAGTCTCCCTAGAAACTCAGATCCAGGTGCTGAGGTATGTTCAGACTTAGCACTCTGTTATAAAGAACAGAGATTGTTTCTCATTCAACTCTGTGTTCTTGAGTGTCTGATGCAATATTTTATGGAATGAATGACTCCCGTAAATGAATGCCTCATGTATGTTAGTCTCATCGCCGTGACAACAGTGTAAGGGCCCTGATTGCAGAGACCACTTCTAATCATTTCATTGTATAAGTGACTGTCTTTGAAGAGGCAGAGAAAATTCCCCATGCACGCCTCTCCCCCGTCCCCATTGACAATCCTTTCTTAGACTCATGAATGAACACTCAGGGCTTGAAAAGGGAAAACAAATCCCAAAATATGCAGGTTCTTAAAAATCACACAGGATGGGAAAGATTGCCCAAGAAAAGACAGTGAGTCTTTTGTATACCATGGGAGTGTGGAAAGGCAACAGAGCATATAATTTTTGATCAATCTGGAGTCCCCACCAGCAGTAGTGAGCCAAGTGAGAAAAAGGGAAGAGGAATGAAGGACTCAGAGCTTCCCACCCCATTGCTAGCTCCTAGTATGTGCTGAAGTTGTAATCTGTCTACAGCTAATAGGTTAGACTCACAGCCTGTTCTCCATTGTCCAATTTGCTGAGCCCCTACTTTGCAAAGCCACCACCATAAGCAGTTCAGAAATGTTCTTTTTTTTTTTAAAGTTTTTATTGCGAATTGAGTGATAGTTTACATGGGGGAACATCAGTTTTACACTTATCCTATCATATTTGTTTCATGCAATGATTACAATTCTCTGCATGTATCATCATTCAGCAGTATTTGCTTCTAGTCCCTGTGATTTTTTTTTTTTTCTTTTGATGTGTACCAAAACACTCAGGAATATACAATCATTCAAATAGCCAAAGGGCACCCTGCAAGCCTGCCTCCACGCCCACCGGCCGCCAGCACACATCCCCCATCCATCCATGAGTCTAGAGTCCTCAGCTGCTTCATCTCATCTCTCCATGTCATCATCTCTGTCCCCATCTCTGGCATCACCGCTTCTCTAAATGGGTCCCACTCTCTGCTCCCACTCTTCTCCCTTAATGGTCCCAGGGTCCTTCATGCCGGGACTGTAAGATTAACCACTCACCCCTTTTTGCTACAAAACTTCTTCCTTTAAAGTTGCAACAATCACAATGAGTCATGATAACAATTACTCACTATTGAATCATGAGAGTCTTATCTCCATCTCCTTTCATCAGACCTGTCTAGACAGGATGGAAACTACTCAGTAGGGATTCTACCTTCCCTCACACACTCTGAATCTAAACTCCCTCTTGAAAACTTGTAAGCCAGTCATTTTGTGCCTTTACAGTCCCCCCGCCCCCCATTTAGGTAGCCAATGTCTAAGTTGCCCATCCCCATCAACCCTGTGTACAGAGGGGATGGGAATGATTCTTGCTGTAAAGATTCTTTCCCTCTTGCTTGGAATTTTAAGCTACTGCATCCATAAGTATAGGTGAAGTTCATCTGATTGTAGTGATTTACACTTGTTTTCAGAAATGCTCATTTAAAATGCAAAGATCTGAGGTAATTTTGTTGTTGTTGTTGAGTATCCTCGAGTCAGTGCTGACTCACAGAGACCCTCTATAGTGTTTCCAACGATCAACTAGTGGGTTTGAATTGCTGACCTTGTGGTTTGCAGTCCAGTGCTGATCCTACAGCACCACCACACCAGGAGTCACTTTAGGAAGGGAAAATATCGCAGAACTCATTGGCTCACACTCTCCCTAGAGCACCCTAAGGAAATGGAAATACTGTTTCTTTAAAAAAGAAAAAAAAAGTGATGTCCATTTAAAAAATGAGCTCATCCAAATAAATTACTGCTTTAAATTCAAGATGAAAACATAGGCTTATGTCATAGAAACACTCTGTGAAGCCAGTTTGCTAATAAGCTCCAGTGATAAAGAGTCCTTGGTCATTGTGTCTTGTAGAGAAAATCACTGCTCAGGACAGAGGTGAGAGCCACTGCCAAGGATGAGTGTGTTAGGTGCCCGAAGCAGGAAACCAAGTTAATACCAGTCTGCAGTAAGTGAGTCTGCAGGTAAGTGCTGCTCCTGTGGATACTATTCTCTAATAATAATAAACCTGCCTCAGAAAGGTACAGAACCCAAGGGCCCAGGAATGCAAGGAAGTTCTGAACTCCCGGAACATTCTCACCATTGGCAGCAGCAGGGAATCCAGGCAGCTGACTGTCAGATGAATGAGCAGGAATGGGAGTAACAGGAAAGGGACTGGCAGGAGCAGAGCATGCCCCAAACCTAGGAAAGAACTGCATTGTGGGTAGGATATTCAAATCATACCAAAACAAATCAGTTGTTATGGAACTGATTCCTACTCATGGTGGCCCCATGTGTGTCAGAACTGTGCTCCATATAGCATTTTAACTGGCTGATTTTTTGGAAGCAAGCTTTTTTTCCAAGGTATCATTGGGTGGACCTGACGAAATGGTAGCTCTCAGTTCTGTTGCGCATCTAATAAAGTTAAACTGAAGATGGACTTTCCTTCTCTATAACCTTGAATCTAGCAAAGCAAGTAGAATTTAAGGTCCAGGGGCCCATCTGGAGTGAGGAGTGAGAATAGGTGCTGTGTCAAATGAAGCAAGTCTTTGAAAAAGTCTAATGGGCAAGGGGCCTATGAGCTTTTCAAAACAAAGACATGACTGCTTAATTTGAAGCTGTTGGATTGTTTCAATGTAAATAACCCCTTTCGCATCATCCTTCAAAATCACATCAAAGTCTGCTTTACACACAAAAATCATGAATCAAAGAAAATAGATGAGTTTCCTGTCTGGGTCAGCTGCAAAAGAGAAGCAGCTAACACCGGTAGGACACTGTGATGACCCATAATATGAGCTCATTCAGCAGAGGCAAGCATTCAGAAACAGGTAGCAACGAGAACTTACACAGCCCAGGCAAGGTGGAGCATCTTGATGGAGGCATTGCAATTCCACAGGGCACACAATATCAACTGGAAGAAATCCAATCTAGATCTATGGGATGGGAAGATTAGAGAGATAAAATGTCAGAAATTAGGCAAGAGTCCTGTCTAAGTGAGGCACACATGGGAGTCTCTCTAGGGTCTCATTACCAGAGGACAGTGGCATGGGGAGGGGCAGGATATTCTCAGAGAACACCTCAAAGAGCCTCATTGTGGGGTCTGGCTCAGAAGTGCTTCCTGCCATGTCCCACAAGTGTTGGACCCCAGAAACCTATTTCTAAATAGTTCCAGAAGATAATGTTCCAGGAAATCATATAGAGAGGAAAACACTGGAGCCGTGGATGGTTTTGAATAAGAAAGTAGACATGATGAAAGAGATGCTCTAGAGTTAGTCTGGCCAAGAAAGCAGGGTGAGTTTCTGGGGAAGACCTGGATATAGGACGAGGCATTGGATGGCTACGGTGATAGTAATACAAGAAATTATGATGACCTGCACCTGTAAATGCAGTAGCTCAAAAGAGGAAACAAATCCCTACTCCAAAAATTACTCCCACCCCCTCCGCACAAAGAGTAGATAGGGATGGGCAACTTGAACATTGGCTACCCAAAACGGGGGGAGGGATACAAAGGTAAGAAGGGACTGGCTTACAAGCTTTCAAGAGGGAACCTAGATCAACAGGGCAGGGAGGATAGTAGAGTCTCCAGTGAGTCTAGGAAAGGCTGATGAAAAGAAATGCAGATGGGTCTCTTGTAATGCAAGGGTGAATAATTGTTATCAGGACTGATTGTGAGGACTGGAAATGTAAAGGTGGATATTTTATAGCAAGGAGGGGAGTGATTAACCTTTCAGTCTAGCTGCGGAGGGTCCTGGGACTGTCACTGGAGAAGAGCAGAGAGCGGGACCCCACCCAGAGAAGCAGTGAATCATGAGATGGAGACAGAGAGGATGATGTGAAGAGATGGAGCAACTGGGGACTTGAGATCCAGAGAGGGAAAGGGGCTGTGTGCTAAGGACCGTGGGGTGAGGGCTTGCAGGATATACCCTTTGGTTGGGTGATGATACATGGACAGGATGGTAACTATGGCAATGAAACGATGTATGATAGAATGAATGTAAAACTAATGTTCCCCCATGTAAACTATCACACAATAAAAAAAAAATTATACCCTTTAATATAAGATGGTTCCATTGGTTGTCAGTTAAATACATCATTAAGTTTTGTAAGATCTATTATAATAATTCCCTGAAAACATATATGCATATGACAATATCAATAAATGAATCTTCAGCATAAAGTAAAAAAAAAAAAAGAAAGAAATCATGATGGTCTAAGTCACAGAACAAGCCACTACCCATCTACCAATTTGTCATACTGTGGTGGCTTGTGTGCTGCTATGAGGCTGGGAGCTATGCCACTAGGATTTTAAGAATCAACAGGGTCAGTGAAGCATCCAGATTAAGCAAGACTAGTAAAACAGGTCTGGAAATCTACTTCAAAATATCAGCCAATGAAAACAGTAAGGATCACATTAGAATATTATCTACTATAATGCTGGAAGATGAGTTCCCTAGGTTGGAAGACTCTCAAAAAAATTTTTTTAAATGTCCACAACAACAGACTCAAATGTATCAGTGATTGGGGAAGATGGAGCAGAACTGGACATTTTGTTCTATTATACATAAAAGTGTCGTGGGTTGAAGCCAAATCAACAGCAATGGACAAGTGAGAGGGGTGGCCATGCTAAGGGTGAAAAATTTACAATGATGGGAGTCTCCACAAAGGTTTAGTTTGAGACCTAGCATTGAAGAGAAATCAAAGATTTCAAGCCTGGCTAGTAGGGAAATGATGGAGAATGTGATCAAAAGAATGAAGGAGGAGTCATTTTAAAGGCAAAGGTGAGATCATCTATGGAAATGCTGAGTCTGTGGCTACAACCAGAAAGCAAGTGAAAGTGCTCAGTGTAGAGCATTTGAAAGTGCCTAATTAGACCACTAAAATTATGGCATTGGATTAAGGCCAGGCCTTGAAAATTTTGTTTTTGTGAGTCTAAAGTAAATTAAGTTGCAAAGGGAAGCCTGAGATAGGAAATTGGAGATGTCTGCATTTAAAGAAGTGAGAAAAAACAGACGTGTGGAAGAGCAAGGCGTTGTCTGAGAGAAAGAACCAGAAAGAGGAGAAGGTGGTGCAGCCCAGAAGTAAGGGAAGTGTCACAAGAAGTGCCAGGACCACAGAGAGGCCGCCAACTCCTAACTTCAAAAAGGACTTGACAGATGCTTGGGTAGAAAGTGGACTCATCTATGGCCACTGAGGGCCTTTTGAAAGGTAGCTTCTTCAGGAGAGCATTGAAGATGGAGGCCAACCTGATAGAGATGTAGAGTTCTACCAGTAGACATCATCACTACCTCACGAAATTCAGCAATAAAAAAGGAGAAATGAAGACAGACAGGTTTGAGGGGACAATATTTTCTCCCCTAGAGACATATGCAGAGGAGACAGCAGTGGGAAAAATATTTGTATCCCTTAGCTATTGCTGTTTAACAAACCTCCAGTACTCAGTGACTTTTAATTTATTTTCCTATAATTCTATATGTAAACTGGAAAGTTCTGCTTTCTGGGCCAGGCTTGGCTGAGATCAGCAGGATGTGCTTATGCATCTATGGTAATTTGCTGAGTTGGCTGTGAGGTTTCTGATCCAAGATGGCTCACTTGGGCACCTTGGCTCTCCTCTCTGCTGTCCCACCCTCCAGCAGATTAGTCTGGACTTCGTTCCATAGCTGTGGGCAGGCTTTGCGAAAGAAAGAGAAAGCACAGAAGTCCATAAAAGCTCTTGAAACCTAGGCTTGGAAGTGGCACACATTATTTCTGCTACATGCTCTTGGTCTAAACAAATCACAAGGCCATGCCAGATTCAAGGTGGGAGGTGGGATGGTGTAGGAGGGGGAGATCCCATTTCTTGATTGAAGGAATCACAGAGTCATATTACACAGAGTGTGGATACAGGAAAAAAAATAATTAGGGTCATTTTTTCAATCAATATCTAGTTTCCTTGCACTTTGAAACGTGAAACCTGCAGAGAAGATGAATAGGGGAAGAGGAAAGTAGATAATGAAGGTCACAACAAGGTCTTAATCTGCCCAAGAAAATGGGATGGGAGATCTCCCACAAGTAATAGAGACATGGAACTAAAGCAGAAGGAGAAATTTTTGGAATGACCACTGAGAGTCATATGTAAGGAAATCAACATGTAAAAATGGAAATAAAGGCCAAGTCTTATAAGGAGTGGACTCCTGGCACTAAAGGATAAGCACTGGACTTCAAACCACACAGTGGTTCAAATCCACCAACTGCTCCTAGGGAACCCTGTAAATAGTTGCTATGAGTCAGAGCCAACTTGTTAGCACTTAACAACAACATACAAAAGGACCCAACTGAAAGTAGGGAGCAGGTTCCTGCAGGGATCCAGGCTTACAACTGGGAGTCCAAACCAAAAATAAACTCACTGCCATCAAATCAATTCCAGCTCACAGGGACCCTACAGAACAGAGTAGAACTACTGCACAAGGTTTTCAAAGTTGTAAATCTTTACAGAAGAAGATTGCCACATCTTTCTCCCATGGAGTACCTACTGAGTCTGAACTGTTGAGTTCAGTTAGCAGCTGAGCACTAAACCATTGCCATACCAGGGCTCTGGGAGTAGGAGGAGAAAAATGCACAGCTAAGGGTAGTGAAAAATAGGAATTTAGGGGGAGACAAGGATAACGCACTGGACCGCAAGGTCAGTTTGAACCGCAAGGTTGGCAGTTCAAACTCACCAGCCACTCCTTGGAAACTGTATACAGAGTCACTATGACTCTGAACTGACTCCGTGGCACTTAACAACAACAAATGAAGCTGAGCAGGGGGGCAGAGGTGGTTCAGTGGTAGAGTTCTCTCCTATGTGGGAGAGATGAGAATTTGATTTCCAGTCAATTCACTTTATGTACAGTCAACCATCCATCTGTCTGTCGGTGGGAATCTACATATTGTTATGATACTAAATAGATTTTAGTGGGAGTTCCAGACTAAGACAAGCTAGGAAGAAAGACTTGGTGATCTACGGCCAGTGAAACCCCTATATGTTGTAATGGTTTAATCCACAGGGATGGCATAGAACCATAAAATGAGGCTGCCATGAGTTGGGGACCAACTCCACCGTAGCTACCAACAACAATGATACCAAGCAGAAGAGAGATCAGTGTTAGGGTAGGTTTCGAAGCCAGTGGTTCATGAGGAGAGCCTCTTTCACCTCAGAATATAGAAGAGGCAGTCTTTGGGCAACCAAATGTTTACTCTATGGGCTGATTGGAGCCTTCTTTGGGGAGAAGTCCTAGCCCTTGGTAACTTTGTGATGTCCTCAGTGTTGACAGGAGCTTAAAAAGTGTAAAAAAATAACTGAGTGAGTGAATGTGGCTTTGAAGGACAACCAAATCTATGAATGGAAATAGTTCATTTTTGTCCCATTTATGGATTTATTGTTCCCTGCTCATTGAGGACACAGCTACACATTGTCATTAAATGAATCACTTGTTGGTGAAATGCTTCTTAATGTCTTAAAGACTGATTCCTGCCCAGTCAGTTCTTAAATTGTTTATCATATGTCTCATTTCCCCCCAAAGAGAATTTTTAACTAAGTGGTGAAGCTGTCAACTCAACAGTGTTCTGATATCATATTATAGCTTCCCCTCCTTGGGTGTAGAATTTCCCCTTTCCATAGATAATCATCCTCCTTTGTAACTTCACTCTCCCCTCAGCCTCTTTGTCAATCTGGCTTTTCTTCTAAGTCCCTGACCCCTTCTCTGAGTTTCTGCTCTAAATTCTTTGATTCTCCTCTGTCCTCTTTTACCTGCTATGTCTCAGGCCTCCAAACCAAACCCACTGCCACTGAGTCAGACTAAACTTATAGCGACCTATAGGGCAGGGTCCTGGTGTGATACTGCTTAAGGATAAGCACTGGACCACAACGTTGGTGGTTCAACCCCAGCAGCTGCTCCTCAAAAACCATATACAGGGTTGCTATGAGTCAGAACCGAATCAATGTCACTTAACAACTACAACATAGGTCGACTTAGAACTGCTTCATAGGGTTTACAAGGCTATAATCTTTACAAAGCAGACTGCTTCATCTTTCTCCTAAAGAGTGGCTGGTGAATTTGAACCACCAACCTTTTAGTTAGTAGCCCAACACTTTATCCACTATGCCATTAGTACTCCTCAAACCTCCAGAGGTTACAAATCTTTGTTCCTGCCCCAAACACATCAAGCAGATACACATTCTCAATCCCTTAGCTGTCACTTACTGAGAGCAATCCTTGTTAGTAGGAGGAGCATATTAAATTCTTGGAGTCATATGTGTTATTGTTGAAAGTCCTCAACCAGGTTAAATCTAATAAACTTCTCTTCCACTGCCTCAAGTTCAAAGATTCTGGGCCTCCCACTTCTTTCAGTCTTTTAGGAGAATATGTGTTCACATAAACCCCAGGCTCTGGAGTTAAGCCTCATGTCTGCCAGGAGCCTTGAATGTCTACGTCTGGCTCTTCTCTGGTAGACCCCAAATAGGAGTACAGATTCCAGCCCAGAGCACTCGGTGATACCAGAGTGGTAATTTTAAAAATGGCTGGAGTTCTGTTTGGCACTTATTTTGAACCTTTTCTATCTGGGCATCATAAATTATCTAGCATACAAAATCTTTTTTTTTTTAATCTTCCCCTTGAAAATGCTAAACAACAACAAAAAGGCAGGTGGTATCAGAATTTTAGACTTAGAAATTTTGTTCACCTTCCATGTGAATGTTGCCTGGCTCTGTTTTTTCAGTATTGGCGTTTCTCCTTAACATTTCACCTCCAATGGGAATCTTCCAAATGAATGTTCCAACATCAAATTAAAACTCAAATGCCTCTCTTGATTTTATTTTTGCCCTCTAAAATTGGTGCCCCCTATTGAGTCTCTGTTTCTATGAATGTCACCACTGTTCACCCAGTTACTCAGATTTGAAATCCTCCATTCATTTTGGCAGTATCACCCACTTGCTCTCGCTGTCTACCATATTGAATAGGTTCCTATTCTTCACCCTGTTGTGATTACCTGGGGGGTCTCTACTGTCTTGGTCTGGTTTGGCACCTCCAAATACCTACCAATCCTGTTATAAGTAAGCTCAGAGACTCCTAGATCAGAAAAAGGAAAATTCAGTCAACTACCTGATGGAAATCCTTTCAACAGTTCAGAAGTCAGATACTTGGATCTGATGATTTTAAAACTCCTTCCAGAACAAATGTTCTATTAACACTTAGGAACCTCTGTCGGTCCTCCATCTGAAATATTCACCCTTCCATCCCCTATTCACCTTTCTAGAGGTCACAGTAGCAGTCAAAAGGAAATTTTATGTTTTAAGTTTAATTTTATGTGATGGTAAGCCTTTTTTCTTCCCTTCTTTTTATTCTTTTACCTTTATTTATTTATTTATTTTTGGCATTCACTATGACTCAGAGAATAAATCCGTTTTCTGCATCTCTGAGTCAGAGCTTGTGGTATACACATATCTGAAAGAAGAAACATTCGTAATAAAAAGGAGGATGGGAGAGAAGTGAGAAACAGGACAGCAGGAGGCAGGAAGGAGGAAAAGTCACAATAGTGGAAGAAAAGTCTCCAAATAGAGCAGTAATTGATAGTTTGCTAATGCCTCCTCACTTTCCCCAACCTCTCTAGAATCCACAGCTTTGAGCACACATAACCCTGAAGCTTCAAGATCTCCAAACCTCTTAGTTTCCTTTGCCTTCTTTCCTCCTTACTGAGCAATTTATTCTAAAGTTAAGGAGTGGTGTCACAGAGTGGGTGTACAAAGCCAGTGATATCTGAGTAGGATTATCTACAACAGCTACAAGCCATCCTCTCCACTCAAATAGTGTGGACCTGGCCACAACCTGCCTCAGCCTCAGCCCAGCAGGGATGCTTCCTGTGATCCCTGGAATGAGGAGACTAGAATCTCCCTCTAGTGGAAGATGATGGGAGGCAGAGGTTCTCAGAGATGGCTAACTGGGAAAATAGAGATGTCTCAGAAGTACAGTTAGAATGCTTCTTAGAGGTAGGGACGGTGAGATTTCATCTCTCATACTCAGACATGTTATAAGGTGGGATCAGTCCCTGGAGTAGGATATCATGGTTGGTAAAGTGGAGGGTCAATGAAAAAGAGGAAGACACCGCTGCCCCCCCCACTCCCCTCCCTCCCAATGAGCTGCATTGATAAAGTGGCAGCAGCAATGGAAACACTGCCCAGTCCCATACCATCCTCAAATGTAACAATTCTGAGCAAGGTGTGGGACTGGGCAGTGTTTCCTTCTGACTGATGATTCAATGGCACCAAACAAACATCCATTGATAGAATCCTTCTTGTCTTACATGTGGGAGACCAGGTTTGGTTCTGGGCCAATATACCTCATGTGCAGTCTGCACCCATCTGTGTGTTGTTATCATGCTGAATAGATTTCAACAGAGCTTCCAGACTAAGACAGATTAGAAAGAGAGTCCTGCGGTTCTACTTCCAACCCTATGGATCACAATGATCCAATCCCCAAGTGATGATCATGGGGGTTCACACAGGGCCAGGCAGTATTTCATTCAGTTGTGCATGGGGTTCCCATGAGTCAGGGGCTGGCTTGAAGGTAATTAATAGCAACAATATTTCTAGGGAGTAGTCATGAGCTCATGAACAGAAGTCAAGTTTCTACCCATCTCTACTCCATTAATGCTGTTGTGTTAAGTGCTTTCAAGTCTGTTCTGACTCATAGCAACCCCATATAGGGTTTTTGAGGAGTAGCTGGTGAACTTGAACCACCAACCTTGCTGTTCAAGCTGACCTTGCAGTCTAGCACATTAACTCACAGTGTCACACCAGGACTCCCCTTATATGCACATCTAAATTTCCCTGCTTTCAAGATCTGAACATTCTGACTTTCTTTTGCTCCATTACAAGCTTGAGAGTTCCCTTCCCCATCTCCTTTCTTTGTATTTCTATCTGAGCATAAGAGAGAGAGATAGAGAGAACTGTGGGTCTCTGGGTCTGTAGAGGTGAGGACAAGTTCTTAGTTCCATCATCATCATCTTCCCCTAATCACAGACTTTCAGGAAGTTTTCAGTTCTTGTCCTAAATTTTTCGACTTCACTCCTGACTTCATTCTCCTACTTCTCTGTGGGGATAAAGTTGGGAGTTATTAGGGATCTCTAACATCCTAGCTTTTATAGGGTACCATTCCACTCACACCCAATAAACAACGCCTCACACTCTCAGACTGGGTGCTATCCTGGAGGAAAGAGTCAAAGACGGGACTTTCTTTATTGTCTCCCTCAGACTCAGCCAGCCTTGAGGAGTAAGGCAGGCTTGAGTGGTACCCCATGCCTGAGTAACACAGCTACATCATTCTCCTCAGGCAATTGAAGGACCACCCTGGGCTAAAGTCTTTGGAGCTGTGCAGATCAGACTGTGCACATCAGGACTAGGACTGTGGTGTGGAGTTGTCATGGCAGAGCTAATGATTATGCATACATGGCCCCTCAGGCATCCCATCTGATGAGTCAGCTGACACAAGAGAAACCACTAACACTGACTGAAGCTCAAATGGGAGAGCTTCTTCTGTGTTCACTCTTCTCACCCCATACTCACTCCTGCTTCTCGGGTATCAAGGGGAGAAGGACTGTCCACAGAGAGATGCCAATGCCTCCAGAGAGCCTATCAGAAAAACCTGTAGAACAAGCAAAACTGAGTTTACAGCAGAAAAGGAGAACACTATTTTGTCAGGGTCTTAGCAGGATTTCAAAAAGGGATTAGGAAATGTATATAAAGTCTCGGGCTCTGGGCTCCAACAGTGAGTCTTTGAAGAGATGGATTTAGTTGGGATAGGCAAAATTTCTGACCTGATACTTTAAGTGTACTTTAGAGAGCATCTTAGTGTGAGTCTTGATAAGCAAACTCTTGTTTGATAAGTAAGATGTTTATTTAGGAAAGCAAATTATTGCTGATAAGAAAATTGTTTGTCTATTTGAGAAAACTGTTTGCCTAAATAATTGATTTTCTAACAGTGAGATTTCATTGTCACAGGAATCTCAGTTCTTAGTCCTCCTTCACCCATAGCCATTTTCCACCTGAGCTGGAGAATACACCACTCTCTTCTAGGGTTGTGATCAATCCCGTTCTGTACTGTTTGAGGTGCCATGATCATGTATTAAGTTCTGATGGCAATTGTTTCTGTCTCTGCATGCTTCCAGGTTCTCTGTTTGTTATACCAGAATGCTGTTGTTATTGTTGTCACGTGTCACTGAGTCAGTTCCAACTCTTGGCAATCCTGTATAAAGTTTCCAGGGAACGGCTGGTAGGTTTGAACTGACAACCATATGGATAGCAGTCCAATGCTTATCCTACAGCACTATACCAGGACTCCATAGGAAGAATAATGATCCCCAAAGATATCCACACTATATTCCCAGGAATTTATTAATATCTTTGTTCCACTAAATGGCAAAAGAAACTTGGCAAATTGAATTAAGTTTTCGAACCTTAAACTATGAAGCTCATCCTAATTTATCCAGTGGGTCCAATCTAATTACATTAGTTCTTAAAAGAAGGAAACTTTCTCCAGCAGGAAGCAGAAGAGATATGGCAGAAGGAAAAATAAGAAAGTTTCAAAGTGCCTTTACTATCTCTAAGAGGTAAGGGTTCATATGCAAAGATCAAAGTGAGTCCTCTAGGAGCAAAAAGTGGCCTCCAACTGACAGCCAAAAAAGAAATGGGAAGACTGGCCAACAGTCATAAGCAACTGGAGTCTACCAACCATTTGAATTACCTTGAAATCAGATTCTTCCCAGAGCCTCCCAATAAATTCAGGTTGCCAGCACCTTGATATTGGCCTTTTGAAACCTGGAATAGTGTAATAATCAAATAAACCCAGACTTATGACCTACAGAACTGAGAGCTAATCAATGAGCGTTATTTTAAGCCAGTGATAGAAAACTAAACACATCATTCTTTTTGTTTGATGATCATGTGTTGGATCTTTGGATGGAAAGGGAGCCACATACCACTTTTTGAGCACTGTCACCTGGGATTCTGATCAATTTGTACACTGGTTCTAAGGTAGGATCAGGTGTGTCCAAGACATCAGATCCTGCTCCAGCCAGAAGAGCCTTCAGATTATACTCAAGTCACCCAATGCCCTAACATTTTTCTTGATGTCCTAGACCTATAGGGGTGTTCATACCATATTATCCCACTAAGAAGGACAGTATTATATCTAGGGCTGCTCTACCTTGAAAGGCCAATATCATTTCTAAGGCTACTCTGTTTTGAATCAATCTTAAACAATTCTTGAGTAAAGAGTTCTATGACCTTGGTTTCATTGTCTAGCCCTCCTGTCAATCTGCGAGTCATAAAATAAAAGATTTTCTTGACTTTTCAGGCTTATTGTATGTCATAAAATAAAGAGGCTATTAAAAAGAAGATGAGGAGGTTCTGAATCCTCCTTAATGGTTAAGATTTGGGGTATCAAATAAAAGCCAAGTTTTTCTGTTTTTTGAGTTGTTCTCTAAATATCTCTTCTTCCAGTAGGGAAAATGAATGGGTCAAAACAAATCTGTTTACTATCAGAGACTATCTTAAAGGCAGGCATGGTTTTTTTCAAAATAACAGTTCTAGTGTTTAGATAATAGGCTTTTTGGCCACAAATCTATGTTTGAAATTGGGAGTCATACAATGATCTGTGTTCAGCCAAAATATCCCTATGAAGTTGATGCATAGTATTAACCATATTTGTGTCTGTCAATGTGTCATACTATGGCAACTTATGTGTTGCTGTGATTAGCACCACTTGTCTGTCAGTTTGCTGTACTGTGGTAGCTTGCATGTTGCTGTAATTTTGGAAGTTTTGCCACCAATATTTTAAATAAAAGCAGGGACAACCATGGTGGACAGGTTTCAGATGAGCTTACAGAAGAAGACAGACTAGAAAGGAGAGAAAGATTACTTCCAAATATTTAGTTACTGAAAATCTTATGAATAACAGTGGAACACTGTCAGATGGCACTAGAATATTGAATACTGAAACATGACGAAGATTACCAGAATATTGTCAGATATAGTGTGGGAAAATGAGACCCTCAAGTCGGAAGTCATTTAAAATATGACTGGGGAAGGACTAGAGTTGGCCATGATGACTCAAATGGAGTAAAGCCTTCCAGATCTTCATTTGCTGATGGGACATAACTCAAAATGAAGAGAAGCAGCTGTAAACATCCATTAATAATCAGAGCATAGAATGTACAAAGTATGAATCTAAGAAAATTATAAATTGTCAAAAATAAAATGGAATGCATAAACATCAATATGAATCTAAGAAAATTGGAAATTGTCAAAAATAAAATGGACTAGACATTAGTGAGCTGAAACGGACTGATATTGGCCATTTTGAATCTGACAATCACATGGTTTACTATGCCGGGAATGACAATTGGAAAAGGAATGGTATTGCATTCATCATCAAAAAGAACATTTCACGATCTGTCTTGAAGTATCACACTATCTGTGATAGGAAAAATATCCATAAGCCTATAAGGAAGATCAGTTAATGTAACTATTATTCAAATTTATGCACCAGCCACTAAAATCAGTGATGACAAAATTCTACCGATGTCTTCAGTCTGAAACTGGTGAAACATGCAATCAAGATGTATAAATAATTAGTGGTGATTTGAATGCATAGGTTGGAACCAAAAGGAAGGCTCAATCCTTGGAAAATATGACCTTGGTGATAGAAACGATGTTGCAGATCACATGATAGAAGTTTTCAAGACCAATGAGTTCTTCACTGCAAATACCTTTTTTAAACAACATAAAAAATATACACATGGACCTCACCAGATGGAATACACAGAAATCAAAATGACTACATCTGTGGAAAGAGATGGTGGAAAAGCTCCATAACATCAGCCAAAGCAAGGCCAGGGGCACACTGTGGAACAGACCATCAATTGCTCACATGCAAATTCAGGCTAAATTTGAAGAAAATTAAAACAAATCCACAAGATCCAAAATAATACCTTGAATACATCCCACCTGAATTTAGGGATCATCTGAATACCAGATTTGATGCATTAGACACTGAAGACCAAAGATCAGAAAGACCAGAAGAATTGTAGAATAACATCAAGAACATCATACAGAGAGAAAGCAAAAGGTCATTAAGAACACAAGAAAGAAGGAGAAGACCAAAATGGATGTCAGAAGAGACTCTGAAACTTGTTCTCCAGCATAGAGTTGCTAAAACAAATGGAAGAAATGAGGGGATAAAAGCTGAATAGAAAATTTCAAAAGGCAAATCGAGAGGATACTGTCAAATATTATAATGAAATGTGCAAAGACCTTGAGTTACAACCAAAAGGGAAGAACACACTCAGCATTTCTCAAACTGAGGGAATTGAAGAATAAATTCTAGCATCAACTTACAGTAATAAAGGATTCTATGGGCAAAATAGTGAATGATGCAGAAAGCATCAAAAGAAGATGAAAGGAATACACAGAGTCACTGTACCAAAAACAAATGGTCAATGATCAACCATTGCAGGAGGTAGCATATGATTAAGAGCTAATGATTCAGAAGGAAGAAGTCCAAGTTGCATTAAAGACATTGACAGAGAACAATGCACTGGGAATCAATGGAATACAAATTGGAATCTTTCAACAAACTGATGGAGATACTCGCTCATCTATGTCAAGAAACTTGGAAGCAGCTACCTGGCCAACTGACTGGAAGAGATCCATATTTGTGCCCATTCCAAAGAGAGGTGATGCAGTGGAATACAGAAATCATAGGACAATACCATTTATATCATATGCAAATAAAATTTTGCTAAAGATAATTCAAAAATGGCTGCAACTGTACATACATTGACAAGAACTGCCAGAGGTCAAGGTGTATTCACATGAGGATGTGAAATGAGGGATAGCATTGCTGATATCAGCTCAATCTTGGCTGAAAGCAGAGAATATAAGAAAGATGCTTACCTGTGCTTTATTGACTATGCAAAGTTTTTCAATTGCATGGATCATGCTAATCTATGGACAACATTGGGGAGAATGAGTATTCCAGAGCAATTAATTGTGCTCATTAGGAACCTTACAAACCAAGAGGCAGTTGTTTGAACAGAACGCTCAATGGTTTAAAATTAGGAAGGTTGTCTGCCATGGTTGTATTCTTTCACAAATTTATTCAATCTGTATGCTAAGCACATAATCTGAGGAGCTGGATTATATGAAGAAGAACGTGGAATCAGGATTGGAGGAAGAGTCACTAACAACCTGCAATATGCAGATGATACAATCTTAGTTGCTGAAATTGAAGAGGATTTAAAATACTTACTAATGATCAAAAGTTCACAGCTTTCAGTATGGGTTGCACCTCAATGTAAAGAAAACAAAAATCCTTACCACTGGACTAATAAACAACATCAAGATAAATGGAGAAAAGACTGAAGTTGTCAAAGATTTCATTTTGCTCAGATCAACACTCATGGAATCAAACAACATATTGCATTAGGTAAATCTATTGCAGAAGACCTCTTTAAACTGTTCAAGAGCAAAGATGTCAGTCAGTCTGAGGACTAATGAATGTGTGCCTGATCCAAGCCATGCTATTTTCCAAACCTCATATGCATGTAAAAGTGAATAAGGAAGACCATTTGAATTGATGCATTTGAGTTATGGTGGTGGAAGAGAATATTCAAAGTACCATAGACTGTAAAAAATAAAAAATATGTTGGAAGAGTACAACCAAAATGTTCCTTGGAAGCCAGAATGGCCAGACTTTGTCTCTCGTACTTCAGACATATTATCAGGAGGAACCAGTCCCTGGAGAAGGACATCATGCTTGGTAAAGTGGAGGATAGAAGGAAAAGAAGAAGACCCCCAAATAGATGGATTGACACAGTAACAGCAGCAATGGGCTCAAACATGGCAACAATTATGAGGTTTGTTCAGGATTGGGCAGTGTTTTGTTCTGTTGTGCATAATAGAGTCACTATGCAATGGTGCTGACTCGATGGCACCTAACAACAACATTAAGAGTGGTCTAGCACAGACCAATGAGATTTACAGAAGAGAGATCATCAGATAGAGCTAAAGCAAAGAGCATGATGTTGGACTTAAAACAGAGGGCCTTCTGGGTAAAGTCTGTAAAAGTAAAACCAAACATTGCTGTCGAGTCGATTCTGACTCATAGCCATTCAATAGGACAGAACAGAACGGTTCCATAGGATTTCTGAGACTAAATCTTTCCAGGAACAGACAGCTTCATCTTTCTACCAGGAAGCAGTTGTTGGTTTGAATCGCTGACCTTGTTAGAAACCCAGTGCTTAACCCACTCCACTACCAGAGCTCTTTCCAAATTACCTTAATCTTGGGGCCTTTGCGTCATAGGTTCCTTCCATGGTCTATTCCTGGGAATATTCTGTTACAAAGGCTAGTTCTTTTGCTATAGGTGTTATTTTGATAGTGAAAGGAAGCTTACATCCTAGTTGTGGTGTGATGTTGTTTTTGTTAAGTGCTGTCAAGTTGGTTCTAATTCACAGAGACTCTGTATAGGGTTTCTAAGGAGCAGCTGGTAGGTTTGAATTGTCAACATTGTGATTATCCATCCAGTACTTATCCTACAAAGCCATGGAAATCTTAAATTGTTGGCTATTTTGCCTGTTGAGGTACATCCATCTAAAAAGTTACCAAGTGGATGAGGAAACCCACTGATATATTACAAGGGACTGGTACTTAAAAAATTTGGAAGTCAACAACAAAACCATAACAACAAAAGTAAGTACAAAGCCAATAATAATTTTATTGTGTGCTTTAGCTAAATCATGAGCTGGTTATTCTGTTCTGATCAAGAGTATCTAGAGATGCAAAGACCATTATTAAAGATAGATGCCATTTGATGTCGCAGTTAAGGGTTAACAGGTGTCTGTTAGAGGTTTAGAGTTTTAAACTAGCAAAGAAAAAATCACACATGACTAGGAAAATAAAGAATGAGATGCAGACTAAATTAAGGGAATCTGTAGCTCTGGAAATCAGGATTTTGTTTTTGTCAGTCTTGGGTGAAAGTTTACAGGACCATTTTACTAAGTTGCTTACTTGATCCAGATATTGGGTAGATGCTATCTTCTCCTTTTGAAAGATGTTCAGAATCCGAAGCTTAAAGATCTCCAGCTGGGACAATCTTCAAGTGATCTGAGGATGGCTTCTGTCTCTTTACTTGAGAGACATAAATCCATGGATAAACCCCTGGGAGTTTTACTGCCATCCTAATTCTTTCTTAACATTACCAGATAAAGTTCTTTCCATCTGGGTTTGAAGTCTGCCTGTTTTCAGATGTCTCTTCTTTCTAGAAGGTTTTCTAACCTTGTCACAGGGTTTAGGTCGGGGCAAGAGAGTTCCTTAGGAGGATTTTAAGGAAAGCCTGACCCTATGTGCTGATGCTAACGTTGGGCACTATACATCATGGGTCTCTTGTGTATTTGAAAATAATTCAGTTGCAACACAACAGAGTCTAGGATCAGAAGTGACACATCTAGATAATGTGAGTCAGCTTTTTACTAATTCATAAGAGGACTATTGAACCCCTGAAAGTGTTGATCTCATTGTCATTAAAGCTATTAGCACTACCTTAGATCATAGAGTTTTTGAAAAGTCTCTGAGAGTTTGGCTAATTGTAGTTCAGAATTTTACTTGTATTTTCAAATTTCCCAAAGATTGAAGGTGATATGCACAGTAAAATTTTTGGGGTAGAAGGAAATACTGTAAAGTTGTTTAATGATAATCCCAATAAAATGTATGGCCCCGTTATCAGAAGGATAGATTGGAATTTCTTAGGGTAGGAATATAACTCAAGCACTCCCCCCCACCCCCACCCCGCCTTCAGAGCTATAATTCTCCAGTAAGGAAAAGAATCTATTCATCCAGAGAAAAAGCAAACAATAGTAGGGACATATTCTAAATCTATTGTAGACACTAATATTAAGCACAGTTGGAGATGTTCAAAGGGAACTTGAAACATGGATTCTTGTCCATGCCTCACTGTATTATTTGTTTTCTTCCCTTTCTTAGCTTGTTGTTGTTGTTGTTGTTGGATGCTGTGGAGTCAGTTCTGAGTCAGTGCAGCTATGCACAACAGAATGAAATACTGCCCTGTCCTGTGCTATCCTCACAATGGTTACACTTTAGCCCATTGCTGCTGCCATTGTGCCAGTCCATCTCGTTGGGGATCTTCCTCCTTTTCACTGACTCTCCACTTTACCAAGCATAATGTCCCTCTTTAAGGACTTGTCCCTTCTAATAATATGTCCAAAGTATGAGAGACAAAGTCTCACCATCATGGCTTCTAAGAAGAATTATGTGTGTAATTCTTCTAACAAATTTGTTTGTTCTTCTGGCAGTCCACGACATTTTTAATATTCTTCTCCAACACGATAGCTCAAATGCATTCATTCTTCTACAGTCTTCCTTATTCATTGCCAGCTTTCACATGTGTGTGAAGCTATTGAAGATACCATGGATTGGGTCAGGTGTACCTTAGACCTCAAACTGGTATCTTTGTTCTTGAACATTTTAAAGAGATCTTGCGTGCCAATTTGCCTGATGCAATATGCCATGTGATTTTTTGACTGTTGTTTCCATGAGTGTTAATAGTGGATCCAAGCTAAATGACCTCTGACAACTTCAATCTTTTCTCTATTTATCATCATGTTATTTGTTGGTCCAGTTGTGAGGATTTTTGTTTTCTTTACATTGAGGTGTAATCCATACTGATGGCTGTGGTCTTTGATTTTCATCAGTAAGACTTTAAGTCCTCTTTGCTTCCAGCAAGTAAGGTCGTACATCTGAATATTGCAAATTGTTAATGAGTCTTCCTTCAATTCTGATTCCATGTTCTTCTTCATATAATCCAGTTTCATAGCTAGCAGAAGACAATTGTTCCATCTTCTTTTTACTTATAGTATCTCTGGATGTCTTAAATAAGAGGCTAATTTTTCCGACTTTTTTAAACTAGGGTGGAAGCATCTAGTTATCTTATCTATAAATCCTTTAGTCTTATTCTGCTTTTGTCCTAAGGCTTTATGAAAATGTTAAGCAAGGTGTTGGAATTACAACAATGGAGTTATTTCTCTTTGCAGTCTTGGTTGATATATCACATTTGCTATTTCTAACTCAAGTTCATTCACAAAGTGTGAGGTGGGAGCTGAGGTCATATCTATATTAGGATTTATTCCTGAATATTGTATAAAGGCTTTGAATTGTCTATCCTTGAAGTCTTGATAGACTTGTCTGAGTATCAAGTGCTGCTATAACAGAAATACAACAAGTGGATGACTTTAACAATTAGAAATGTATGTTGTCACAGTTTTGGAGGCTTGAAGTCCAAATTCAGAGCGTCAGCTTTAGGGGAAGGCTTTGTCTCTCTGTCAGCTCTGAGAGACGGTCCTTGTCTCCTTTCAATCTCTCTGGGCCAGGTGTTTCTTGAAGACCTACAAGTGTTTGGCATCAATCTTCATCTGGTTCTAGGGCAGGGAACCTAAGCCCAAGGGACTCATTCTGCTCCCAGCTTTTCTTGACAGGCGTCAGGTCCCACTGAGCTTTGCTTGTTTGTTTAATTTCTTCTATATCTCAAAGGAGATTGACTCAATGTACAGCCTAATCCTGTAGATTATATGGTGTCTAATTAACATGTCTGGGAGCGTAATGGTTATGAATCAGGCTGTGAATCGCAAGGTCAGCAGTTCTAAACTACCAGCTGTTCTGTGGGAGAAAGATGAGGCTTTCTGCTCCTGTAAAGAGTTACAGCCTCAGAAACCCTGTACAGGGTCACTATGAGTCGGAACCACTGACTGGATGGCACATAACAACAACAATTAACATAACTGCCTCATTAACATCATAGAGGTTAGAATTTGCAACACATAGGATAATTTTTTTTTAATGGAGTAGAACCACATAACACCGAAAATTATGGCTTAGCCAATTGACACATATTTGTGGGGAAACACAATTCAATCTACAATAGGACTGATCCTTTATTTGCTTACTGGACTTAATGAAAGTCCAGTCTGTCTTCTCATGACAAACTTTGCATATAAACTCTCAAAGAACTTATTAAATATCTACAGGTTTTGTAAACCCTCTGCTTTCCTGTAAAATATATAGTCTTTCAGGACATTCTCAAATGTATTCCAATCTTCTTTTTCTATCACATTAGAAATATATATATATATCTGGGAATTCTGTCTTATATGCCCTAGAAATAATTTTAAATTTCTTGGTGGCTTCATTCTATTTTGTGTAGTCTTTGAAAAATATTTAACAGATTTGTTTGGCTCAGTCTGAGACCAGGTCTTAAAAATAATCATAGTAGCTTTGCCCTGTTCTGAAGGGGCTTAAGTTTAAAAGGCAATTGGGCTTTGAGGGTCTCTCCCATCTCAGAGAATGGCTCCTTCCAAAGACTAAAGACAAAAGACTAGGAAGTTATTCTGGCTTCTCCTTTTTCCTCTGGTCCCATTACCCAAGAATTCATCAAAAATTGCTTCCATTTCCTGTGGCAATATTGATCTGTTGATGAAAAAGTTCAACACAGATGTTAGAGGAAAAAAGGAGTGTTTTTTCATATTAAGATAATATAATCAACAGATGCCACACAAGAAAAAGGAACCAACACATTGCCTAACATGCGTTTAAACAGGCATTTATTGATTTGATGAGATTTTTATAGAAATATGTTTTTACAGAGGTGCCAGTTTCATTTGGTGAAGCTGACTGCCTCATAAAGAAAACCCAAAAGATGCTTGGGTGCCTTTTATGTCTTTTTTACTGAGATTTTTGTGCATCTTTATTCATTGATAATAGCAAAGAGGAGAAATGCTGGCACATTTTATCATTATGCAAATAAAGGAACTGGCTTTTCAATAACTTTCTTAATATAAATTGCTAATTTCTATTTGAAAAGAAAAGGCAGAACTCCTTTATAGAATGACCTTGGTCCCAAGCTGTTTAACAAAAACAAGTCTTTTCTAGAGCCCATTTTTAGAACATGTAATTCTCTTGGCAGGCATTGCAAAAGGCAGCATGGATGCACAGTCACATGCTCGCACCAATTAATTAATTAATTAAGATCATGACAAAATGTTCATAGGCTTATCTTCCTATCATTGCGCTAAATCTATGAAGGATATGCAGTTTCTTTATAACTGTTGTTACCTCTAGAATAGACTCCTGCAGATCAGTTGACATCTTCCGATATCAAGTCCCAACATCTGGTGTCTCTCATAGAAAGTTACCACTGTCTTCTGTTTTCATTATATTTTTCTATTTCTTTGCACACCTCATAAGTTTTCATCCAAAACTGGATTTTTAAAATAACATATTGTAGCAATTCTGGAGCATCAGTGAAGTGGAGACAGCGACTTGGGGTTTTCTCCACTTGCCTCTCTTACTGTAGAACCACCACCTCATACACCAGGCCAAGAGTGATTGGGGACCCAGGATTTTAAGGAGCTCTGGTAGCATAATGGTTACAAGTCGGGCTGTTAGCCTCAAGGTCAGCAGTTCAAAACTACCAGTGATTCCGCAGGAGAAAGATGTGGCTTTCTACTCCCATAAAGATTTACAGCTTCGGAAACCCCATGCAGGGTCACTATGAGTCGGAAACGACTCCACGGCACACTACCACCACCATCATTTTTGAGCCACCAGTCCACAGTGGAGATATAGCAGAAGGAGGAGGTCCTTACCTTCCAATCTGATTTGCTCAGGACTTAACCTCAGCAATAGACAACTAATGAAAGGATGAGAAACACTGGCATTCTGCTTTTCCAGGAAACAAAGCCCTTTGTCTAGGTGTTGGGGAGAGAGGGGATCCTGAGTTCTTGGCTTCAGTTTGGAGTAGATTCTGTACTTTTCTGAGCCAGGAGGGGAGATGAAGGGGGAAGTCTTTGTTCATATACCACAGATTCTCACCTTTGTAACCAAATTTTTACAGATGTTCTTGAATAGATATTTCTTCATTTGCTGTTCACCATTAGGACTATTTCCAACCACCACCCCCTAAACCCCCATCCCAGACATACACCAAAAAACACACAAAAAACAAACCAATTAGCATCTAGTCAATTTCAACTCATAGAGATCCCTTGTGAGTCAGAATACAACTGTTTCCAACTACTTTTTCCAAAGGCTTCAAATTATTATTATTAAAAAATATATAGTTTTCCTCAGTTTCACTGGGATCAGTGGAATTCCTTAATCTGTTATGCTGCAATGAGTCTAAAGGAAAGTTTCTAGTACTAAATAAGGAACAAGATCAACCACAGGTAGGCCAATCCTTACTATGTACCAGAAGATTTGTACAACTCTCACCAACTAAACAGTGAGCTTTCTCCTTTACTCTTTTGGGACAGTGTGGGTGGTAGCAAATAATTCCCTAAATATCAGTGACATCCTTCTAATGAAAGCTTTCAACCTGCATCTTCAGCTTTCTGAGAAAAATTGTCTAAAGATCCGAAAGTCTTGCTCTTTTTTACACAAGCACAACAATACTGACTGAATTGGGAAGACATGAATTCAATCATTCCCTCATATGTCAGACACTCCAGTCTGTTTGCCAGAAAGTTCCAGAAACTTCTCAGGACACTAGCAGCATTTCAAAAACAGCTTCTCCTACGTGCCTTCCAACCTTCTTCAGAAGCAGCACAGAGACAACGTAACAATATTGACACAGCACACTGGACTAACCAACTAGAAGGGCATTCATAGTGCTTGGAGAGATTGTATCAGGACAGAGAGAGCTGGCCCAGGATCTTTGGTAGCCCCGTGACCTGTGTGATTAATATTTGAGACACTCTCGCTTGGAAGACCCACTTAAGTGAGCTTCTCCTGACATTTACCTTATTTGGGGTGTCTATTTGGGAATATTCCCAGAAGAGGAACATGCAGGTAGCCAAGTAGCTGTGTGAAGCAGAATCCATGCCTTGAGGTGCAGTATCTATAAGATCTTTTTCTTAACAAGAATTATTCAAACTAATTGCTTTCAATTATAAAACACCTATGGTAAATATTCTATATGTATTACTTATCCTCATTTTACAAATAGACTCAAAGAAGTTATAAAAGATCAAGGTCAAACCAGCCCATCTTTGACCCCAAACCCAGAGTTGGTCATTTTCATTCTATCACAACTCATGCTGGAACTTGACTTTGAAATCCTTCACTTACTGAAAACGAGAGTAACGGGATATTTTAGAATCCCTTTGTTAATTATCAAAAGAGAAATGTTTTCCAATTTAGGGCTTTTCTGATAGGCTCGATCAGGTCAGGGGTAGAGGAAGCAAGCTACCTAGTAGGAAGTTTCCTCTTCTTGGTCTTTCTGGTTCTAATAATGAAACATTTTGTTTTATACTATTTTGATGCTGAAAACAATTGTGTAAGGGCAGAGAGGAAGGAGTACATTTCAAACTTTCTTCACATATTTCCCCTCTTTAATGCCTTAATCCAGTCCTGTGTTGATCAATGTTTAACAATCAGCCATCTGGCATGGAGGGTGTGGGACTGATTTATAGCATTTGTGGTTTCCCTGGTGTAAATATTCCCTCTTTGGTCTATTTCAAACTACCAATGAAAATGTAACAATCTGCTCTCTCAAGCCCATGCATACAAACTCAATACAACACAGTTTAAATTCATCAAAAGAGACAAAGCAACTAGGAAGTACCCAGAATCCCAGTGGCCTTACTGAGTAGATCTCAAACCAAATAGCCTTCTATGGTTTAAAGCTTTTCTCCTGTTAAATACAAACACCTCTAAGAGGAGCAGCACATTATGTTATCATCAGTAATTGAAGTTTACAAAGGTAGTTAGCAATCTGATCTAAAGCTTGAGGCCTCTGGTGGGATTTAGGGATTACAGTTTCTTCTGTACTACAGACATTGTCTGCATGTTTGTGCACTGCTGTTTGCAAATGTATGTTAATACTGAAGTGATTAATAATATTCAATTTTAGATTAAAGCAGTACTAAATTTACAGAGGCTTCTATTTTTTTTTTTTTTGTCATCCTGAATTTTCTCAGTGGATACAAAAAAGAACAGTCACTACTATATGTAAGTTTTTGTGAGCCAAGCTTGGAAAAGAGGGGAATCTACAAAATTTTCAGGATTAAAAAGTGTTTCTGAAAAGTGAGGGGCACTCCTGCAAGCTGAAATCTATCTGGATTCATGGTTTCACTTTTTTTTTAAAAAAAAACAAAAAACCAACAAGTTCTTATTGTGATTTGAGTGAAAGTTTACAGGGCAGATCATTAGTTTTACATTCAACAAATCATATACTTTGTTTCATTGCAGTGTTTATAATCCCTTCCAGGTACCATCAGTTAACAGCATTTCTTTGTATTGATTTCAGCTCTTTTTTAATTTTTTAAATTTAAAACACTCAGAACTATATAATAATTTAAGCCACCAAAGAGTACATTCTTCAGGCTTGCCTCCTGGCTGCCAGTTCTTTTTCAGTCCCTCTCTTTCTTTCTTTCTTTCTTTCTTTCTTTCTTTTAAATGTTTTTGTTGTGAATTAAGTGAGAGTTTACAGCGCAGGTCATCAGTTTTATATTTAACAAATCATATACCTTGTCTCATTGCGGTGATTGTAGTCCCCTCCAATGTTAATAATATTTCTCTCTATTCACTTTAGCTCTTTTTCTTCTTCTTTTTTTAAACACTCAGGCATATATAATAATTTATACCACCAAAGGGCACATTCTGCACATCTGCCTCCTGGCCACCAGGTCTCAGTCCCTCTCTTCCCATGAATCTAGAGTCCTCAGCTGCTCCCTCTCTCTATGTCCCCATCTCTGCCTTCATCTCTGGTGCCGCTGCTTCTCTGGATAAGGTCTTGCATTCCACTTGTGCTCTTCTCCCTTGATGCTCCTAGGGTCCTCTGTTTCTGGACATAAGATTAACTATTCCTTCCCCATTTTTGTTACAAAACTTCTACCTTTACAATTGTGACAGTTGCAATTAGTCATGATAACAATTACTCCCGACTGAATCATAAAATCTTGTCCTCATCTCTTTTCACCAGACCCATCTAGACAAGAAGAAAACTGTTCAGTAGGAACTCTATTTTCCCCCTGCACACTCTTAAAATGGACCCCTTCTTGAGGGCTTGTGAGCCAATCACTTCTTGCCTTTATCATTCCCTCATTTTGGGTGCCAATGTCTGGGTTGCCCATCCCTGTCTACTCTGTGTACAGAGGGGATGGCATTGGTACCTGATGTGACAATTCCTTCCCTTTCTGTTGGTGTTTTGAGCTACTGCATCCATGAGTATGGGTCGATTTCATCAAATGGTAGCAATTTACCCTCGTTTCCTTTATCAAAAAGATAAAGACAGTCTAAGTGCCCATCAATGGAAGAATGGATAAACAAACTTTGGTATATACACACAATGGAATATTATGGTACCTTGAAGACTAACTAGAAAGCTGCAAGTCACCACATAACATGGATGAACTTGAGGACATTATGCTGAGTGACATTAGTCACAAGAGGACAAAAATTACATAATAGCTTAAGAGAAATATACCCATACTAAAAGTGGAGAAAAAAGTGGGGGAGGAGGGACTGAAGAACGTATCAAATGACACATAAAGATGTAATTCATCAGATACAGCATGTGGAATATTCTAGTAAAAAATACCCCAGTTTTCTTACTAAATAAATGACATGATAAATAAAAAGAGAGAATCTCCTTACAAATTTAAGAAGATATATCAACTAAATGTAATGTAAGGACCTTGGTTGGCTCCTGGCCCAAGCAAACAAATAAAAATGTGTTATTGTTGAAGCAATTGGAAAATTTGAGCACAGTCTTAGAAAAAGATGGTATTTTGGAACCATTACTAATTTTGTTAGTTGAAAGAATAGTTTTGGTCTTTTGACTATGCTAAGAATTTGAGAGAGGGGCCAATAAATGAAACAAGTTTGACAAATGTCAGCAAGTAGAGACATGGCTGAATAAGGGTTCTTTTCTCTGTTTCTGGGTTTGTGCTTGTAATTTTTCATAATTAAAAAAAAAACTAAGTATGAAAAAGTGATCTTCATAGTAACCAATTCACATCATGTGACGGAAAACTAAGAACATATCTCTGATATGACAATTCAGTGTGATTTCATAAGAAACAAACCAAAATTAGGAGCCACAATAACTGGTTCACAGTATAAACCAGGCCATTTATTTTAATCTCCATGAACCTGAGACAATTTCTCCTGTAAAGACAGAATAATGCTAATAATTGTCTGCCTATTTAGATTGAATAAGCATTAAATAGACTTATTTGTTGTCATTAAATGCCATCAAATTGGTTTGAACTCATAGCAACCCTGTATATGGTTTCTGAGGAGCAGCTTGTGAGTTTGAACCACCTACCTTGCGATTCAAACATAGCACTAGATAATTCACTTTAAAACTGTCTAAGATATGAAACTCTAGATAAGTGGATTGGATTATTATGGAAGTAGATATTTTCATCATTATCAACAATCAACATCATCATTCAAACCTATTTAATGATGGAAAAATGGAGATAAACAGAGCCTACATATCTTCTGTTGAAGGTAAGCCTGCCTGCGCAGCGAGTCTGGGTACTTGATGGAGAGGAGGTGATCGAGCTATTCAGAATGGTTTGGATTCCCCTCACCTGGTTTGAGAGACCTAGGATGGCCAGGAGAGTGAGCCTCTTGGGACAGGGCTGCTAGTCATTCATTGAACAAATCCATTTTGGGTCCCTAGTAATATACGGGAGTCCAGGTGTGGTGCTGGGGGATAAGCACTGAATTGCTAACTACAAACTCACAAGTGTGACAGTACTATGTGACAAACACTTTGCTAGATACTGAGGATAAAAAGAAGCTAAAAGTTGAGTAGGAGGTACAGGCATCTAAGAAGTTGATTACATCACAATATGGAGTATGGAAATATGGACTAGAGAGACTCAACCCAACCCTGATGTTGGAAGGAGAAACTGGTAAAGCTTCTCAAAACTTTGTTTGTCAGACAGAAAGAGGGAAGAAGAGCATTCCAATAGAAGCACAGCATGACCAAGGGCGTGGAGGGTGCACCCCAACACCTAACCTCAACACACTGCCATCAAGTCAATTCCAACTCACAGCAACCAAAGTAGAACTGCTCCATAGGGTTTCCGAGACTGAAACAGACAACCACATCTTTCTCTCAGAGAGCGACTGGTGAGTTTGAACTGCCAATCTTTTGGTTAGCAGCCCAGCACTGAACTTACTACGGATTCCTTAACAGATGGAGTGATGAAACCAAAATGGCAGATGGAGGAATACAGTGGAAGAGAGAGAGAGCTGTAAAGCTTTTTCCCTGCATTCTGGTTCAATTCTATGTAAAGGGCCTACAGGGTGGCATGCCCATTTCAAGCTAAGAAAGCAGAGGGTACTGCTTAGGTGTGAGCCACTGGGCAAAGGAAGGTATAAACAGCAGTGAACTTTAATCAGAGATGCCACCGAGGAGTGTGTGGTACTAAGTGCACATTAATTACAGGCTCCCAGGGTGATCAAACAGAAGCATCACTTTCAGCTCAGTTAAGAAAAAATGGTAATTAAAGAAACAAATATAACAAAGTTCACAGGCCTCTTCAAGTCAAAAAGCCATCTGTTCCTTGAGTTGGGGCTAGTGAGTGAGGACACCCACATTGCCTATGCAGCTGCAAAGCACACAGCCTCCTTTGACATTTGAGCCCAGCAGATGGACCGGTGGAGTTCCTTGACATTCCAGCCTTCACCTCCAGCACCTGGACACAGCTCGAATCTGATTCACACATCACTCCTTCCCTGTCCTTAACCCAGGGGTGAACCTCAATATTGCCGACTAACATGGCTGCCTTCCCGTGGAAGTCTAAGACTTCAGGAAACATTCAAGGCATGTGTTTCTCAATCTAGAATCCTAGGGCTATCCCTGGATATATTCTCAATAGTCCCCAAATTCTCTGTGTGAGTTATAATTTTATTTTATTTTATTGGTATTTTTGTTCTAATCATAACCTTAAAAGAAATCATGCTGGGATTGTATAAATGTGTTGTTGTTGTTAGGTGCCATCAAGTCAGTTCTGACTCATAGCGACCCTATGCACAACAGAACGGAACACTGCCAGGTCCTGCAGCAATCTCACAATCATTGTATAAATATATACATATTTATATCTTGTTATGTTGTGCCATTTAATTTCAATTCGTGACGACCCCCTGTTTCAGAGCAGAATTTTGCTTCATACAGTTTCCATGGCTGTAATTCTATGGAAACAACTGTCCAGGCCTTTTCTTCTGCAGTGCCACTAGGTGTGTTTGACCTATCAACCTTTCAGTTACCAACTGAACTCAAACCATTTACAACACCCTTAGAACATATTTGAGTTACAATGAGCCATACTTAAAACCATCTGTTTTATAATTTTGTTTTTATACATCTTATCATCAGTAAGATATACTACATACAATGTAGCAATACATAATTTTCTGATGGTATTATTCTCATGGAGTCTTTGTGTGGCACTGTAGGATAAGCACAGGACCACAAGGTCATTTGAATAGCGAGGTCAGCCATTCAAACTCACCAGATACTCCTCAGAAACCCTATACCGGTGTCTATGAATCGGAACCTACTCGATGGCACTTAACAATAACAATTAATCTCATGCTATCAGCCAGACAAATAAAGATTGGATTTATAAAGATATTGATAATAAAAGGCAATATTAATAAATAGAAAACAAAGGGACATTTTACTTACATTAGAACCCACTTACAATGGAGTTGTTGGAACAGAACCCTCTAGTAAGTCAGGGACTATCTATATATACACTCATTGTTGTCAAATCTATCCTGACTCAAGGAGAAACCATGTGCATGGAAGTAGAACCATACACCATAGGATTTTCAATGCCTAGCGTAGTGGGCTATACATAGGGCTGATAACTGCAGTCAGCAGTTAGTATCCACTAACGGATCCGTGGAAGAAAACAGACTTTCTGCTTCTGTAAAGATTTATAGCCTCAGAAAATCCCTATAGAGTCTCTATGAGTCAGAACTGACTGGATGGAACACCATGACCACTACCAATCTTACAGAAGCAGATGGCAGATGATCAAGCCTTTCTTTCATGGTGCCATTGGGCAGATTCTAATGGCCAACCTGTAGGTTAGTAACCTAATGCAAATCACTTGCTCACCAGCTGCTCCTCGGAAACCCTATTCAGGGCCACTATGGGTCAGGATAGACTCAACAGCGACTCCTAGCGGTATGCTGGCATTTTGATGAAGTCTGAGAGTTGATTGTCTTGAATTAGCAAACGCAGCCTTGAATCCATCAATATAATTTTGCACCAATATAACTAAGGTATATTCCTGTCATTATTGTTATTAAAGTCAAAATAAAGAGATATATTGAATATAAACGTAGATCTGAAGTTACGAACTCCTATTTTTAAACCCAACAAGTTGGTGTTAGAAAGCCACCAGCGTTGTGAAATTTGAGTGTGACTTCACATGCAGGTTTTATAGTCAACAAGCAATTCTCTTTCCCTGCTGACTGACCTCTCTACTTCAGTCACTTCAATTGCTGTCTTAGTTTCCTGGAATTGTTGTAACTGAAATATCATAAGTACACTGCTTAAAAGAATAGAAATTTGTTTCTCATAGTTTTGGAAGTTGAAAGTCCAAATCAGGACTTGGCATTGTTGATTTCTTCCTTGGCAGTAGCTCCAAGAATTCCTTTAAAGTTTTCAAAGACAGGTATTCCCTTGTGTGTGTGTGTATGTCTGGGTCTAATTTACTATTTCCACCATTTGTCTGTCAGTTTGTCATACTGTAGTGACTTACATGTTGCTGTGATTTTGGAAGATATGCCACCAGTATTTTATATACCAGCAGGGTCACCCATGATGGACAGGTTTCAGATGAGCTCCCAGACAAAGACAGACTAGGAAGAAGGCGAAAAGGACTACTTTCGAATATTTAGTCACAGAAAATCTTATGAAGAGCAGTGGTGTACTGTCAAATTGCACTAGAACAGTGAAACAGGATGAAGAGAACCAGAATATTGTCAGATACAATGCCACAAAATGAGTCCCTCAGGTTGGAAGGCATTCAAAATATGGCTGAGGAAGAGCTGCCTCCTCAAAATGGAACTGACCATGGTGACACAAATGGAGTAAAGCTTTCAGGACCTTCATTTGCTGGTGGGTCACAATTTAAAATGATGAGAAACAGCTGTAAACATTCATTAATAATTAAAACATTCGAAGTGTGAATCTAGGATAATTGGAAGCTGTCAAAAATGAAATGGAATGCATAAACATCAACATCCTAGGCATTAGTGAGCTGAAATGGGCTGGTATGGATCATTTTGAATCTGACAATCACATGGCTACTATGCCAGGAATGACAAATTGAAGAGGAATGGTGTCACATTCATCATCAAAAAGAACATTTCAAGATCTGTCTTGAAGTACAATACTGACCTTGTGGTTAGCAATCCAATGCTTATCCTACAATGCCACCAGGGCTCCTAACATATATTTTAAGGGGACACAATTTGATCTATAACAGTTGCGAATGGTAATGTCTATTGAATAGGATTGTTTTAAGAAATAAATATGTAAATAAATCTAAAGTACTTTAGACAGTGACTGTCACACAAAAAAACAGCTAATAAAATCAGTGATGTAAATCATCATGGTTTAAGAGAGTCATGGGCAACTTCTCTAAAAGAAGAGGGCATTTAAATGGTCACACGTGACTGACTTTGGCCTTGCCCTCACTGCTGTCAGATCTGTAAACCTGAGAAAGGGGGCTGGTACAAGAAGTGATCTACGTGAACTTGAGGAGTGGTGTCCAGTTATGCCCCCAAAATCTGAGGGTTTACTGAGTTCCATGACCCCACCTGTGTTTCACAAATGTTTCGTTTCAAATTTCTCTTATGATTATAAAAAACATATTAACAATAATGTACTCCATATGAACTTCTTACATATTCACGATAAACAATGGATTAGCTTAATACTGCACCATTAACTTGTTTTTGCTTAAAACAAGCATCTTTTTTGGAGACAAGCTCCTACTTGCCAAATCTCTGTATTTAGATGAGTCATGTAAATGAGTCATTGATTATAAAGCTTTGTAGTTGTTCTATACTGATCTTTTTTAAAATTTAAACATCCACAAGCAAAAATCAAACAGTGAAAACAAAAACAAACACAAGATCCAATGCTTAACAAGATATCAGGCAAGGTTGGCTTGTTCATTCATTCAACAAACATTTGGTTTTCTGGTATACTAGCTGACAGGCTCTTTTTTAGGCACTTGTGTATAACTCTGCACAAGGTTCAGGCGCACCCATTTTATATAATTAATATGCTACAACAAGTAAGCTCTGATCAACTGTCATCATGTTCTCGTCATGAAATCAACAGATTAAGGATTTAAGTCTGGATGTTTATTGACTGACTTTTACATTTATAATAAGAAAGTGAGCTCAGTTTTAAACATTGTTGGTGATTCCATTTTTAAAGTTCTACAAATCCTCTTTAATGCTTTTGGATTTGTTGGATCAAAGAGGACTGCGAGACTGCAAGGTAAGATACTTACTTAGAATCAGGATTTTCTTGATATTGTATACCAAAACAGTCAACAGAAAATAACTTGGGTATTGAGACGTGTAAGATGCAAATGTCAGACACAATTACGATTTAAAATTTTTGTGTTAATCAAATGAAACTCAGTATTCCCTTTGATTGACTTGGTCATAAATAGGAAAAAATTATAAGAACAAATGCATTAAGTAGATTTACATCTACACAATGCCACTTTTTAAATGATTTTTTTATGACTTGAAATACCAACTAAACTTTTATTTGAAAAAGAACTGAATACTTATGTTCCTAACATGTTAAAATTGCTGATCTAGAGAAACCAGGGGACTGAGACAGAAAGATCTAATGAACTTCACCTTCAGGAATTAAAAAAGGGAGCAGGCAACTACAAGCAGAGGGAAAGAGGAATTTACCATAAGAATGTTTGCTGATATTGTCATTTGCTGCTGAGTTGTTCTGACTGATGGAAAGACTTAGAACAGCGCTCTGTAGGGTTTTCATGGTTGTGGTTTTTCAAAGCATATCACCAGGTCTGTCTTCTAAGGCACCTCTGGGCGTGTTTGAACCAAATTTTCAGTTAATAGCCTGTACATGTCCAGAAAAGAGCTCTGGTAGCAGAGTAGTTACAAGGTGGGCTGCTAACCTCAAGGTCAGCAATTTGAAACTACCAGCAATTCCACAGGAAAAAGATGAGGCTTTCTGCTCTCATAAAGATTTACAGCCTCAGAAACCCTGTGCAGGGTCACTATGAGTTGGAACTGACTCCACAGCACACAGCCACCACCAGCACATTTCCAGAACCTCAAACTTGTTATTTTTTATAATACTTCCAACCCCTTTCTCCTTGCTCTTTCATCTTGTTCCAACTCATAGTGACCCTATGTATGCTGTTTTTAATTGGTGTCAAGTCGGTTCTGACTCATAGTGACCCTGCATAAAATTAAGAAAGTATGCGACAGAGATGTATTCTTTCACCATACTTATTCAACCTGTATGCCCAGCAAATAATCCGAGAAACTGGGTTATAC
>NW_006408618.1:6240732-6251035 GCF_000296735.1 Chrysochloris asiatica
CTGTGCATAGGGTCACTTATGAGTCGATACTGACTCAATGGCACCTAATAACAACAAATCTTTGCTGAGGCAGAAATCCTCATCTTTCTCCTGAGGAGTGGCTAGTAGGCTTGAGCCATTGACCTTGTGGTTTGCAATCCAGTGCTTTTCCTCTAGAGCCACTGTGCTCCCAAAGTATGGCGGTAGTGATGGTGGTTATATGCTATGGAGTCTATTACACCACATAGTGACCTTGTATAGGGTTTCCAGGGCTGTAACTCTTTATGGGAACAGAAAGCCTCATTGTTCTCCCATCGAGCATGAAACTCAGTATTCCCTTTGACAGGTAGATTCGAACTGCTGATCTTGTAGTTAGCAGCGCAACCAGTCCTGTGCCACTATCCTCACAACGTTACTGTGTTTAAACCCATTGTAACAGTCACTGTGTCAATCTTTTTCATTGAGGGTCTTCCTCTTTTTCACTGATCCTCTACTTAACCAAGCATATTGTCCTTCTCTAGGGACTGGTCCTGTCAGATAGCATGTCCAAAATACATGAAACAAAGTCTCAAAATCCTCACTTCTAAACAGTTTTCTTCCTCCCAGTCAGATTAGTACTTCTTCTAAGACAGATACTCATTATTCTTCACCAACACCATAATTCAAAGGCATCAGTTCTTCTTCAGTGTTCTTATTCATTGCCCAGCTTAACTGTGCATGTAAGGTGATTGAAAATACCATGGCTTGAGTCTGATGCGCCTTAGACCTTAAAGTGACATCTTTGCTTTTTAAGACTTTGAAGGGGTCAGTTACAGAAGATTTGTCCAATACATCATTTGTTTTCTTAACTGCTGTCCCATGGGGGTTGACTGTGCATCCTAGAAAAATGAAATTCTTGACAACTGCAATCTTTTTTCCATTTACTACAATGTTGTTTAGTGGTCCTGTTGTGAGGATTTTTGGTATCCTTCCATTGAATTGTAATCCATATTGAAGGCTGTAGTCTTTGATTTTCTTCAGTAAGTACTTGATGTTCACTTTGCTTTCAATAAACACGGTTGTATCATCTGCATATCACAGGTTGTTCATAATTTTCCCTCAAAATTGACATTGTATACTTCTTCATATAGTCCAGCTCTTTGAATTATTTTCTCAGCATACTGCTTGAATAAGTATGTCCTTTCTTAGAAACTGACAATGGAAACATTCAAGCAAAAGGCCTGAAGATCTGTTTTAAGGAATCATAAAAACAAGAGCATTGAGGGAGGCAATGGTGAGCACTGAGAGCTCAGGTTTGGTCAGTTAAGTCACATCAGGATTTCCTGCTCTTCAGCCTTGCCTACATTCTCAGTGTGGATGCCAATCTCCTCCCTTAACCCTAATGAGCATCCCCTTTCTCCTTACTCACAGCAGGTATTCTAAACACTTGAGAGGCTCCAAGTTCACCACCTCATCCAGACCTCCTCAAAACACATAAAACTAGGTCTTATGGTTTGAAAGGTAGTATGTGTAGTGGTGGAGACTTTTGGTGGTACAATGATTAACACACTCAGCTGTTACTAAAATGTTGGGGGTTCAAGTCTAACTAGAAGCACCTCAGAAGAAAGGAAACCAGCCATTAAAACACTATGGAGCATAGTTCTACTGTGGCATACATGGGGTCACCAAGAGTTAGAATTGATTCCATAGCTGCTGGTATGTAGAGTGATTAAGAACATACTCTTAAACCAGATTTCCCAGACTTAAATCCCAGCTCTGCCACTCATTAGTTGCAGGGCCTTGGGCAAGTTAATTAACCTGTTTTATGCCTTGATTTCCTCATCTATAAAACAGGATAATAATGGCTTCTTCCTCATAAACTAAGTTAATGATCCAAAACATGTGAAGCTTTTAGAAAAGGGGTTGACACATACTAAATGCTCAGTAAGTGTTAGCTTACTGATCACATAGGATGTCCTCTTTTCTTCTATCATCTCACTGAAATGACTACAGAAATACAACAACAAACCCATAGCACCAAAAAATCAAGAGAAGTGCCACTAGCTATCCACAACCAAAATCATTTTTCTGAAAATGAAGAAAAGAAAGATTGACAACAAAGTTCAGAAAACAAAGGAAATAAATTCAATAGGTGAAAAAGAAAAGCTCTTAAGAGAGTTTTTCATTGATACCAGAGAAACCTTAAATTTCTTTGATCAGGGGATTTTATCAGAGGATAAAATAAAAGAGATTAATTAATCACAGAGTGGTAGAACAGCTGTGCGAATTCCCTACTTTCAGAACAACTGATTCCAGTATTTATCTCAGATTAAATTTCAAATACTACTCTGTAGAATGAAAGTTCTAGCATTCTAGTCAGCGTTAGGGCTGGAGAATCAAGAAATGGTCTAGATACCTTAAGGTCATAATGTGGTTTGGGTAAGCTATGTGCATACCACAAATTAGTGCTTCTGAAATTTGGCTACACATTGGAATCATCTGTGCAAAGGTTGAAACTGGTGAGGCCTAAGGAGAACCCACCAAGGGTCTGATCTAATTGCTCTGGGATGCTGACTGGGTTTCAGGATTTTTAAGAGCTCCCCTAAACTAATCTAAACCCACTACTATAGAGACACTTCTGACTGATAGAGATGCTAATGTGCAACCACGTTTGAGAACCACTATGCTGAGAACCACTGTGCTAAGAAGTCAACTGTCAGTATTGTCTCCTTCCATAAAACTAACAAATGGAGTATCTGTTAGGGTGAACTATATTTAACCTTGTTTATCTATATACATGGCAATTTTTTAGAGTTTGTTGTTTTTTTGGAAAATGAAGGAAAGAGGATCTTTGTTATATAGTGGGAGAAAGCTTAGCAACATCGTCACCTTTTTTAACATGGAAAATAAAAAAATATAATCAATGAGCAAGGTGATCTAATTAGGTAGATATATATTTTGTCAGGGAGTCCTGATGTGGCACTTTGGGATAGTGGGCTGGACTGCCAGGTCGGTTTAAACCACAAAGTCAATGGTTCAGGCTCACCAACCACTCCTCAGAAACCCTATACAGGGTCACTATGAGTCAGGACCGACTGGACAGCAATTAACAACAACAATAAATATTGTGTGTGTATGCTTGGTGTGGTGCTGTAGGATCAGCACTGGACTGCGATCCACAAGGTTGGCAGATCAAATCCATCAGCTGCTCCATGGAAACCCTATACAGGGTTGCTATGAGTCAGAACCAACACGATGATACTTAACAACAACAACTTATTGAGTTGTATCTTCCAAAAAGATATGCTGAAGATCTAATCCCTGTTCATGCAAATGTAACTTTGTTTGAAAAAAGAGGTTTTCTTTTGTTATCAGTTAAATTATAGGAGATCATCATAGAGCAGTATGGTCCCTAATCCCTCCAGAAAGATGTCTTATAAAAGAAGAGAACAATCAACAATTTGAGATCAAAAGGGCAGCATTTACCCAAGGACAAAGTTCAGAAGAGTTGGGAAAGAAGGAGGAATGGAAACAAGAAACACAGGGAGGAAGTGGGATACATGATGTTGCATTATGGCAGGAATGGGGTGCATCCAGCCCGTGGGTTGTATAGGTCTTCTAAATCACTTGGTCGGGCCCTGCCAAGGCAACCACAGGCAGGACTCGAAATTCAGTAAACCTAGGGGGTTTTTTTCACAGCAACATAAATTTATATAAGTGTTGTTATAAACATCCAAATGGTCCTTGGCAGACAAAAGGCTCCCCACCCCTGCATTATGGAGATGGCAATCAATGACATGAATCAAAACGTATGTGAGTTACTGAAAGGAAAATGGACTTTCTCCATAAACCTTTATCCAATTCACAATAAAGTAGAGAGAAGAGACACATACAAGCAGAAGATGCAGTGCAAGAATCCTTCCACAAGCCAAGGATGCTAAGCAGTTTCAGGGGTTACCAAGAAACAAAACTTGCCGGATCTCTCTCAAGAGCCTACAGAGAGAAAGCATAGATGCCTAGAATCCAAACTTCTGGCTTCCAGAATTGTGAGAAAGATACATTTCAGCTCTTTAAAGCCAGCTATTCTGTAGTATTTTGTTAGAAAACAAAGACACAAAATGTAATGTGAGATGTGATCTAAAAATAAGCACTAAAACATAAAACTTTTAGAAGGAAACCAGAATATATCTTTGAAACAGCTCTTAATTAAGAGTACACAAAAAAGCCCTAAATATAAAATTTTACAGTTAATAAATTCACTGTTATTAATTTAGTAACTAATTTATTCAATAAGTTAGCCACCATGAAGTTGCTGGTATAACCCAACTGCTGATCTTTTGGTTAGCAGCCCAACATGGAACCCACTACACAACCAGAGCTCCTTGCTCCAATAATTGTTGTTATTGTTGTTAAGTGCCGTGAAGTTGATTTCAACCCTGTATGGGGCTTCCAAGGAGAGCCTGGTGAGTTTCAACCAGTTGTTTGAATTGCAAGGTCGGCGGTTCAAGCTCACCAGTCACTCCTTGGAAACCCTATACAGGGTCACTATGGGTCAGAATCGACTCGATAACACCTAACAACAACAACAAAACCTTTCATATAACAGTCTAGTACCTATCCTACAGCACCACACCAAGACTCCATGCTCCAATAATTGTTGTTGTTAAGTGCTATAGATTCAGTTCCTACTCAAAGTGACTTTATATAGAGTTTCCAAAAAGGGGCTAGTGGGTTTGAACAGCCAACCTTGCTGTTAGAAGTCCAGTGCTTATCCGATAGCTCCACACCAGGACTCCAATAATTTAATTTCCAATCTCCACCACACATAAAACTTCTTTCCATCTCCATTCAACTTTATTTCTTTTCCTATTCAACTATGGACTATACTACCAAAATGGTTGCATCAGTGCATATGCCCACAGGTAGTATATAGAAATTCCAATTCCTCCACATCCTAGTCAATACTTGATATTGTCAGTGTGTTTAATTTTAGGGTTTTTAGCGTAGGTATAGGAGTCCTGGTGTGGTGCTGCAGGATAGGTACTGGACCGAAAGTTTGGTTTGAATATAGTCAGCAGTTCAAATTCACCAGCCAGTCCTCAGAAATCCTATACAGGGTTACTGTGAGTTGGAACTTGAAGGCATTTAACAAGAAGAGTAGATATGGTAGTACAGCATTGTGATTTTAATTTGAAAATCCCCAAATGAAAACTGAGGGCCAGAACCCAGAATTTACAGTAAATCACTGAAAACAAAATGGTTTGTAAACTTGATAGAAGTGGTGTTTGCACAATATTAGGGATGATGTCACTGACTTGTCAATTTTGTTGTTAAGTGCCATTAAGATGGTTCTGACTCATAGAGACCCTGTATAGGGTTTCCGAGGGGGCAGCTGGTGGGTTTGAACGGACAACCTTGTGGTCTGAAGTCCAATGCTGATTCTACAGTGCACAGCAGGAATCTGAATTGTCAATAGAAAATGGGTAATTTTATGTTATGTGAACTTCAATTTTTTTTTTAATAAAAGGTGGAATATGGGTACTTGTCATTCTACAAATCAAAATAAGGGACAAAATGGAAGTAGCAATACTGTCCTTCACAATGAAACTCAGAGACAACCTTAGGGGCAGAGTGACTGGGGAAAGACCCGTTAGTTCCTGGGATATTTGACAGAGAGAGGAGGACAGGCAGATCTGGGTCTGACATGGACACAGGGCAGAGCTGAGAATTGGCCTTCATGGATTTTAACACAAGGACCTATGTAATCAGCTCTGAAATGGACCAACCCCGCATGAAAAGCTAACATCATCTCCCCATCCTCGTGGAGTTTCATATCCCATGTATTATCCAAAGCAGAAATGAGGCAGAGCACAGGAGGTCAACCAGGATGACATAGTTGGAAGAGGTCTGTATGCAAGACTGAAATAAATCTTCAGGCTCCTTACCCAGGAGGATAATCCTCAAAAAAGGGAGTCTTGCTTTAGACAAATGAACATGTCAGACTCAGAGTTCCCATTTCATAAGGCTGGTTTCTGCTCTGTCTTGGTGATACACATCTTAACTCCTTAGGGGATCTGAAACTTTGGGGGATACATTATCCCAGAAATCAAATTCAATGCCTGTTCACTTTGGTACTCATGGCGCACGGCGCTGAGGGGTGGGTGCAGCAGCTGAGGAAGCACTGTTGGGGGTGGGCCTTGGAAGGAAATGGGTTTAAGTATCTAGTTCAGTTTCCATACTTGGAAATCTTCCATTCTGATGAGGAAATAAATCAGCTAATGTTTTACTTTGTGCATTTGAAGGCAGTGAGACATTCCTCTGCACCACATAATGGGCCTGTGACCCCAAAGGACACCGCTGTTTCCATAGATGTGAGCATGAAAGAAGAGGGGCCTCCTTAATGTGTACAGTCAGCAATGGATGACCTAAGCCAGTGGGGGGATGGGGGGATCAGAAATACTGGGAACCCCAAATGGCAGTTAATTTTAATTTTAATTGGCCTTAGAGTACCTTGGATGACTTCTTTTTCAATAATTTACCCTTCTAATTATTGGTTTAATTAACATAATTATCAGTTGGGTTAATATTTAAGTTCATCGGTATTCTCTAAGTCACTCCCAGTGCAAAAGGGCATATAGCCATGCAGAACAAGCTAACACTCATGGGTAGCTGGGAGTCAGCAGGCATCCCACTGGAAGTATCAGGCACACTGGCCAGGTGGGAAGTGGATAAACAAGGATCTGAGCCTGCCTAGAACTCCAAACTCCAGCCTTCAGAGAGAGTTTCTCTCACCAGTGTTGCCCTTCCTTGGGGTCAAGAAATGGAGTTGGAGCCCCCATGCCACGATTTATGTACCCTTGTTTGTTTGTGATGTAAAATCACCTCTTATGTATCCAGCTGGCAGTACTCTTATCTTTAAAGGTCATTGGACTCACTTCCCCTCAAACTTTATGACTTAGCTTAGTGGTATCTCCTCCTGGGAGTCTTCTCAACAGGCTCCCTGATCATTGCTCATGTATCAATAGCATCCAGCACATTGGCTTGTGAGGAGGTACTCAATAAATGTTTGATGAAGAGATGAATCAGTTACCCTGTGCTTAGCACTTTTTACACTCTATAGTAATTGCCTGTTTTATTATTTATCCTAGTACTGTGAACCCCTTGAGGACAGGCTCTTGTTTAAATTGTTTGCCTGTCCCAGCTCTTAATGCGTAGTACAGAGAACTCACTTAATAAAGGGGGGTAGAGCTCACCTATATCAATCTTGAGGAGCTGTTTGGAGGGTTTTTTTGTATTTTTTTTACATCTGTCCATTTTATAAAATGCTTTCATATATCTTATCATAATTTATTCTCAGGGGGAAATTAAACCTGTGAGTTGGATATATTTAATCTTCCCATTGTGCAGATGAGAAAACTAAGGCTCATGAAGGGTTCCACAGCTTGGCCCACAGGTGAAGCAAGAATTTAACATTAGTCCCCATGCTAGAGTCCTTTTCTAATCAGTATCCTAAGTTTGTGCCTATCTCTTATCCTCAACTCCTAACTCCCAGGGGTATTCTGTTCTCAGATGCCTATGAATAATTCCCACCCAAGGATTAGCTCCTTGTAGATTAAAGGTTAAGATAAAGCACTTGTAGGGGTATTTACCTTTCAAGATGACACTTCTAAGAATTGATATAGAGACACAGCCAAGCGGAGGCAGTGACCCAGTGCTAGAAGCCGCAGAGCTGCGTGTCTGGAGGGAGAGGTGTGACTGATTTTTCATCTTTCACTTTTCATTTTTCATGTATCTTTCCTCTTCACTCCAATCATGCCCTCAATGCCCATCCCAGATGCCTTCAGGAGGGCAGAAGCACACCCCCAAAAGGGTCCAGCATTGTATCCACATTTTTTCCATGGCACAAAGAAGAAACCCGCAGGCTGCTTCTTATGACATTTGTCTCTGGGACCCAGCCCCAAAGTTGACCTGGGTGGGACCCTTTATCCCTGCCTGCACAGCAAAGGCCACTGGACAGTCAATCACAATCTTATTTTTGGTTTTGATTGGTGGTTTCTGTCTCTGCTTTTATATTGTTTTTGTCTTTGGTCCTTTTGGCCTCACTCTTTTCCCATGGGTTGGAGCTTTCTCCCCTTACCTTATCCAAGAAGAGACAGCAACTGTGCTCATATAGCCAAGCTACAAGCATACCCTATAATACCCCACCATCTGGACAAGAGGCAATACCAGATTCTAGGCATTACACATGAAAAGGGAAGCCTATCTCCAGATCATATCCACCAGGAGACACTCAGTAAGCTTAACAGCAAAGCAACATACATCCATTTAAGCATTAAAAACCCACATAACTTCTGAAAATATCCAAGAAAACACAATTAAAGATCTCAACACATGTCCAAAACCAGAAAAAAGTAACTGAGACAAATGAGCTAGAAGCACAGACTTTCCAGTAGAAGAGCAGGTTCTGGATCTGCCTAAGAAGGAATTCAGAAGAATAATATGGAAACAAATTCAAATGCTCCAAAAAGGGTGGAGGAAAATAAGAAAAAAGTCATGAAAGTGCTACAGGAGCAATGAAACAAGACAGATCAGCACCGGAAACAATCCAAAACCTGAAAAAAGAAGCCCAGATGATTAATATTAAAATATCAGAAATGGACAATACATTGAAAGGGCAAAGGAGTAGAATGGAAGAGATGGAAGCCAGAACCAGCAATCTGGAAGACAACTCTCTCAACACTGCCAAGATAGAAGAGCAAGCAGAAAATAGGATTAAAAGATCTGAAGAGAGTCTAAGATTCATGCTAGATAACATGAAGAGGAATAACTTAAGAATTACTGGCATTCCAGAACAGGAAGAATCACAGAAGTCCACAGAAGAGATAGTTGAAGAGCTTCTGGAAGAAAATTTTCCTAATATCTTGAAGGATGAGAAGATAAACATTCAAGAAGCTGAACGAACCCCAGGAAGGATAGACCCCAAAAGAAAATCATCGAGACATATCATAATCAAGCTCTCCAAAATCAAAGACAAGGACAGAATCCTAAAAGTAGTCAGGGAAAAGAGAAGTGTTACCTACATAGGCAAGCAAATCAGATTAAGCTCTGACTTCTCAGCAGAAACCACGCAGGCAAGAAAGAAATGGGGAGACATATATAAATCCCTAAAAGAAAAATATTGCTAACCAAGAATTGTCTATCTATCCAGCAAAACTGTCAATCAAATATGATGGTGCAATCAAAATATTCCAGGATAAACAGAAGCTATGAGATTTTGTCAAAGCCAATCTAACACTTCAAAATATCCAAAAGGGAGTTCTTTGGAATGAAAACCAGCAAGAAAGACAACAACCAGAGATTGACAGAGGTGGCAACACCACCTGGAACTCAGTCGACAGATAGCAAAGTTCAGAGCAGAACAAAATGACAGCAATGATTTCAGAGGACCTGTGAGGCCAACCAAAGATCAAAATACTAACAATGTCAGAGAAAGGAAAAATATAGGAACAGAGATGCAGGTGGTAAGGAGGTTGAGTTGATTGCAGGATACAACAGACTGTCTTAAGCACAGGGAAAACTTAATAGACTATAGGGAAACCCCTAAGAAAATTAATACTTCACAACTTACCATGAAAATGAAGATCCAAGCAGAACAAGGTAACATTAAAACTAAGAAAAAACTGACATGAAATAGCACAAAAAACATGAACGCAACACAAGAAGACATGCAGAACAAAGGAACAAACAGCACCACAAAAAAGTTAACATAATGACAGCAGTTAATCCATACCTATCGATAATTACACTGAATGTCAATGGATTAAATACACCAGTGAAGAGACAGAGAGTGGCTGAATGGGTAAGAAAACAAGACGCTTCAATATGCTGACTGCAAGAGACACACCTTACACACAAAGACAAAAACGGACTAAAAGTTAAAGGATGGAAAAAAATACACCAAGCAAGCAGCAATAAAAAACAAGCAGAAGTGGCAATATTAATCTCTGATAAAATAAACTTTAAGGCAAAACCAGGATAAGAGATAAAGAAGGACACTATCTCATGATTAAAGGGTAAACTGAGCAAGATGACATAACCATAATTAACATCTATGCTCCACATGAAAGAGCACCAAGATATATAAAGCTAACCCTACTAGAATTGAAGAAAGAAATAGAAAAATTTTAAATTATAATGGGAGATTTTAATATGCCTCTTTCAAAAAGGGATAAACAATCAGAAAGAAACTCTACAAAGCTACAGAGGAACTAAACAGCACAATCCACCAACTTGATCTCATACATGTGTACAAAGCATTCAACCCAACAGCAGCATAGTACACATT
>NW_006408618.1:6253924-6286825 GCF_000296735.1 Chrysochloris asiatica
ATTGCTGGTGGGAATGCAAAATGGTCCAACCATTCTGGAAAACAATATGGCACTTTCTCAGATGGTTGGAAATAGAGATACCTTATGATCCAGTAATTCCTCTACTTGGTATTTATCCACAAGAAATATGAGCCATAACATGAGTAGATATACACACACCAATGTTCATAGCAGCACTATTTACAATAGCAAAAAGATGGAGACAGCCTAAGTGCCCATCAATGGAAGAATGGATAAACAAACTGTGGTACATGCACACAATGGAATTCTATGCTACCTTGAAGAACAACAAGGAAGCTGCAAGCCATCACATAACATAGATGAAACTTGAGGACATTATGCTGAGTAAAATCAGCCACAAAAGGGGAAATACAGCATAGGGCCATTTTTGTTAAAGATTAAGAAAAAGCACCCACACTAAAAGAGGGAAAATTATTTATTAAAAAAAATTTTTTTTGGTTGCCAGGGTATATGGGGTTGGGTAAGGGGAGCGAGGGGAAGGTGGAGCACAGGGTAGGGAATAGGCACAGGATAGTTTGGGTGCTGGGGGTGGGGCATACACTAGAAAGGGAAGAGGAAAGGAAAAACAACGTGGATGGGAGAATAGCTAGGCAGGTTTACATGGGCTAAATAGGACAGAGGTAAATAATGATGTAAGCACAATCGTAGAACAACAGGGCCCAGGGATACAAAGAATGAGGCATGGTTTGAATGGGTAAAAGTGGAGAAATGATGTTAAGATGCTTGCCTGTCTTTTGAATCTTGGTTTCCCTTGCCTACATTATAAAATAGACACTTGAAGGGAAGAGAGAGGAATAGCCAGAAACATCACCAGAGAAAATTTGTTAGTCTGTCTTCAACCTATAACTGATTGGAATACCTAAAATGGGGCTAGAACTTGCCCAGTGAAGAAGGCTTCCTGCAGAGCATTTGCATTGCATATGACCATAGGTGGAATCCTGATCCTTAACCAGAATCATCAGAGATGGGACATTGCCACTTGAAAGGACAAGCAAACCAGTCTGGAGCAGCTAGAAGAACAGAAGCTACTTCTTGAAAGAAAGACCAGCAGGAAAAATCAAAAACAATAACAGCTGTCCAACTGACTACTACAAGAACAGGCAAGTTGTTCCCCAGGGAGCCATCAAGGCAAGGGGTCAGGTCCCCTCAAGGCAAACCCCCTTCCAAGACTGAAACTCAAATGAAATACACTAGCAGGCATATGGTCCTGCTGCTGACCACATTGGTCACCAATAAGGGGAAGTGGGGGAAAAACAGCAATGAAGTTATGAACTAAGTCCGACCACATTCAATAGACTCCTGTTAACTTGGATTGATGAAACCTGGGGACTCCTGGGCCCAAGGACATGGCCCCAGAGGACTAGAATGAAGTGTGAAGCATCTAGCTGATATGAGATAGTACCCATTTAACCTGGCATCAATGGCTGGAAAATGACTAGAAAAAAAAAAAAAAAGAGTAACCCACTACAAGTAGATGACCTTGACCTATGATTGTGGATGCAGTATGACAAAGGATCTGACAAATTCTTACAGTGAGGATCATTCCCACCCCCTTGGTACACAGAGTCAACAGGGATGGGGAACTTAGACATTGGCTATCCAAAATGGGGGGACTACAAAGGCAAGAAGTGACTGGCTTACAAGCTTTCAATAGGGAATCTAGCTCCAGAGGATACAGTGAAAGGTAAAACCTCCATTAGACTGTTTCCAACCTGTCTGTATAGGTTGATAAAAGGTGATGGGGAAAGGATTCCTGTGGTTCAATAGGGAATGATTGCTATCAGGTCTGACAGTGAGTGTTGGAAAGGTAAATGTAAATGTTTTGTAACAAAAGGAGTGGCTGGTTTTGCAGTCCAGGAGCAGAGATCCCTGGAACCATCAAAGGAGAAAAGTAACATGGGAGACCCTGTCCCAGGGAGGCAGTGACACTAGGGATGGAGGCAGAGACGATGACTTGGACAGAAGGAGTGGCTGGGGACTCTGGATTCAGGGAGAGAGAGGGACTATGGGCTGGCAGCTGTGGGGGCAGGCATGTTGGGTGTACCCTTTGGTTGTTTGATGATGCATGCAAGGAATTGTGATCATTGCAATGAAACAGGATACGATAGGATGAATGTAAAGATAATGTTCAACCATGTAAATAATAAAAACTTAAAAAAATTTTTTTGATATAGAGAAGAGGATGATCCTCAACTGCAGGAGATGCCCGGCGTGGTAAGGAAAGAGTGGTAAACTTTAGGCAGTTATCAGGTTGAGCTTTATGACTCCAATATTAGTCATCTATTCCTACGTAACAACTTACCCTAAAGTTTAGCAGCTTAAGACAACAGTAAGCATTTCTTAGTTCGCGTAGTTTCTGAGGGTCAGTGTGGTACCATGAATTTACTTGATATGGTTTTTCTACCCAAAGTCTCATTGTTGTTAACTGCTGTCAAGTTGGTTTTGAGCCATAGTGACCCTGCACAGGGTTTTCAAGGCTGTAAATTTTTACAGGAGCAGAAAGCTTCATCTTTCTCCCGTGGAACCGCTGGTAGTTTCAAACTGCTGATCTTGAGATTAGCAGCCCAATTCGTAACCACTATGCTACCAGAGTCCCTTAAAGTCTTCTTAACTCCCACCAAATGATTCCAAGGGACCATATATGTAGGTGTACAGAACCCTAAGGCTGGGATTGGTTAGCTTCGCCATCCCACTAGGCTTTAAAGGAGCCATCTCAGAAGTAGGATCAGGCGATCCCAGGACCGTCAAGAAAGAAGAGCATAAGCAGAGCCTTTGTTCCCTACCTAGAAAAGCAGTGACAGCAGAAATCCTATACAGGGTCACTATGGGTTGGAACCGACATGACATCACTTCACAACAACTGATGTGTTCTAAGAGTAGCTTCACTAAGAGCAAGTGACCCAAGAGAGAGCAAGGCAGACGCCTCAATGTTTGGTGTGGCACTACGGATTAATGCGTTTGACTGAAAGGTCAGGTTGAACCACAACATCAGTGGTTCAAGCTCACCAGTAGCTCCTCAGAAACCCTACACAGGGTCGCCATGAGTAGGAATTGACTCAACTACACTTAACAATAACAACAATCTTGGAAACTGCACTCCCCTGCTACTGGTTACAAGGTCAGGGATTACATCAGGTAATATAGAAAATGAGGCTCACTGGGGACCATCTTGGACCAATAGATTGCTCTGACCGGGATCATCTCTGAGCCCCTACATTTGCAACACTGATGGCTCTACCAAGATATCAAAGTTTTGATTTTTAAATGTTCTAAACAAACAGACTTTTCATAGACATCAAGTCAAAAGAGCCCAAGGCTCAAAAACAATCCTGTCTCCTATCCTGGTGAAGATATTGGCACCAACATGGCCATCTGGTTTCTGGAAAATCTCAAAAGAGACAAAGACACAGGAGAGCTACTTGTCCTCTATATTCAGCACAGCCTCAAATCAGATTTTTTATCTTTTCTCCAAATAAAGCCATTCACATGGTCCTAAGCATACACTGACAAGAATAAAGTAAGAAGCTGCTCATCATACAACCTTAAACTTGAACTTCATAGTTATGGATGACTATGAATTAATAGTTTTTCTAAGTTTTGTGAATAATAATAATACAGTGCTTTTTTTTTTCTGTAAAGAGTTTAATTTTTAAAATGTAAACATTAAGAAAATGATACTATTTTTACAATCCTCACTTTAAAAATTGCTTCTTTTGTTTTAATATACCAAAATCAGTTGCTGTCACATCAGTGCCAACTCATGGTGGCCTGTTTGGTGACAGAGTATAACTGTGCTCCATAGTTTTCAATGTCTGATTTTGCAGAAGAGGCAGCATCTTTCTCTGGGTAGACTCAAACCTCCAATCATTCAGTTAGCAGTGGTACACATTAATCGTTTGTATTACCCAGGGACGCCACCAACATACCAGAGTAAGTAAAAAAGTAATGATACAAAATCATAGACACATTATTAAACAAAAATCTCAAAATGTGAAACTATTCTTTCTCAACATATCCTCCCTTTAGATCTATACACTTCTGAAGGCAGTATTTCCATCCCTCTAATATGCTGGACTGCAAAGTTGGTTTGAACTGCCAGGTCAGTGGTTCAAGCTCACCAGCCACTCCTCAGAAACCCTATACAGTGTCGCTATAGGTTGGAGTTGACTCAATGGCACTTAACAACAACAACAACAACCCTTCCCTCAAGACTTCTGTGCTCTTCAATTTACACCACATCAAAATGGCAGTTTGGGCATCCTCAAGGGACTCAAATTGTGTTCCCTTCAAATGTTCTTTCAGTTTAGAGAACAAAAAGAAGCAAAATTTGAAGGGGCAAAATCAGGTCTGTAGAGTGGATGAGGTAAGGTCTCCTAGGACCATCCTGGTTACATGAGCAGGTGCATGGTTTTGATGCAAACAAATTCCTGGGTGCAACTTTCCTGGCCTTTTCCTCGCCTATGTAGTTTTCAGTTGTCTTAAATCTTCTTCATAACAAGCCTCTATGGTGGTCTTGTCCTTTGAGAAAATCTGTCAAGATTACTCCTATGGGATCAGAAAGACTAGTTAAGATAACCTGAGCTGACCTCTCTGCCTCAAATTGAACTGGCTCAGCAGAGTCCCTCAGAAGTCACTGTTATGACTGGATTTTTTTCTTTTAGGTACCTTATATGGGGCTACAGGATAAGCACTGGATTGCGGACCAAAGGCTGGTGGTTCAAACCCACCAGCTGCTCCTAGGAAACACTGTACAGGGTAGCTATGAGTCAGAACCAATTCGACAGCACTTAACAACAACTGAAACAAAGATAAATGCATTACTGAGAGGACTTGTCTGCAGCCATCTGCTGATTACAGAGACATGTTTAAACATGTTTTGTTTGAAATAAACCCGTGCACGTATGAATTGGAGTTCTAGAAGCAATAGTTTTGACTTACGTTTTTGGAGAATAGTTTCCAATTCACATCAACCCTATAGAACAAAGTAGAACTGCCCCCAAAGGATCTCAAAAGGAGACTGCCGCATCTTTCTCCTGCGGAGTGACTGGTGGGTCCGAACAGCTGACCTTTCAGTGAGCAGCCGAGCACCACCAGGGTTTTTTATTACGATGCTGTTATTGTTGTTAAGTGCCATCAAGTCAACTTCCAACTCATAGAGACCCTGTATATGGTTTCTAAGGAGCAGTTGCTAAGCTTTAACTGCCAACCTTGTAGTTCAAAGTGATCTTGCAGTCCAGCACATGAACCCACAAAAGGAACCTAAAAACAAAACAAAACGCAATAACCTTAGTCTCTCTTGATATCTGAGAGATCCTGCTTTCAACTTCTCCAAGTACTGTCCTCATTTAAATGAAGAAAAGGGTTAAGTTAAATGACCTCTTCAAAATGGTTCCTCCAGGTCTAACCTGAAAGTCATAGCTTGTCATTTCTAATTTGTGGGTACTCTGTGTGTCCCTGAATGCTAAAAAGGAGGGGAAAGGATTAAAAGACCACTCAGATTGGTACTCGGAAAACCTAGACAATGTTGTTATAAGTCAGAACCGAATCCACGGCACTTAACAACAACAACAACACTGGTACTCCATTATGGTATAGTAAGCAATATCAAATGAAAGAAAAGCATAGCAGTCATTTTCACAGGATTTTTTTCCTTATCCACAAAGTCACATGAAAATATATTTTCCAGGCCTTCAAGAGGCTTCAGACATGCAGCTGGGAGCTCACCTCTCCTCTGTGGCGCTGCCAGGCCTGGACCTCAGCCTGCCCCAGGAGCATGGCCCTTATGCCAGCACTGACCTGCGTTTTGCAAGGCCTTAATTTCGATGCCTTGGAAACTGGGCTACAGAAGGCCTGATCATTTGTTGTTGTTAATTTCTTGTCCAAATTTGAATCTCTGCAGCAAATAGTCACTGTAGCCATGGGCAAGGACATAGAGCTGCTGTTTGTGGAGCAGCAGGTTATGCAATGGTGACTCTGGGTGCCCCCAGGCAGTCAGACTATGCTGGCACTACTGGCACTCTGCTATTCAAATGCATTCTCTCTCTGAGGAACTGGCAAATAGATTTCAGTATACAAGCAAGGCCAGTAAGCCTGATGTGGTTCCTTTTGAGCCCTTACCCTCCTCCGAGCAAATGTTCCTGTCTCCTTGTCCTCAGCAAAGTCCCCTTCCTTGTAGGTATCATATACCCACAAGGATCCAAACAGATCCTTAACCTTCCCATTGGGCCTGCAGAGTCCAGTTACCCAAGCAACTGTCAGATCTTCAGAAACTCAGCTGTCCCTTTAAGGAGTAGCCCTGGCCATTGCAGCTGAAGTCTCTTGTTCTGGGGCTATTAAACTCAGACCACTGTATTAAAGTCTGACCACTGCTTTCCCTCTTAATCTTTACATGTATAGAACTGCAAAGTCAGTTTGAAATGTAAGTTTGGGGGAAGGGGGGAGTTCAAGCTCACCAGCCACTCTTGGACACCCTAATCAGGGTTGTTATGGGTTGAAACCAACTCAACAGCATTGAACGACAACAACAAATTACTTCCATAGAAGCATCTGCATAAGAAGAGAGCAACTGTTTCCCTGATGGAAGTCCCTAGCCACCAGAAACCAGACAGAGGACTGCAGGACAGTGGAAGTATTTAAAGGTACTATGTCATGTGGATTAATGCGCTGGACTGCAAAATTGGATTGAAGTGCAAGGTTGGCAGTTGAAGTCACCAACTACTCCTCGGAAAACTGATACAGGGTCACTGTGAGTCAGAACTGGCTCAACAGCACTTAACAACAACAACAACATGTGATGGAGTCCTGCTGTGGTACTGTAGGTTACTGTTAATGCGCTGGACTGCAAAGTCTGTTTGTACCACAAGGTCGGTGGTTCAAGCTCACCAGCCGCTCCTCAGAAACCGTATACAGGGTCGCTGTTGGTCAGAGCCTACTCAATGGCACTGAACAACAACGACAACAGTGTGATTGGAGGATTTCTAATGTAGCACTGTAGGATAAACACTGTACCACAAGGTCGGTTTGAATGGCAACGTCAGTGGTTCAAACTCACCAGCCGCTCCTTGGAAATCCTAAACAGGGTTGCTATGAGTCAGAACTGACTCTATGGCATTTAATAATAACATGTGATTGAAAAAGAAAAAAGAGCCGTTGCTTTAGTATTCCAAGAAGATACATGGTCATTGTCTACAAACATATGAAGGACTGCCACAAAGAAAAGGTAATTTATTACTATCAAAGGTAGTACTGTCCTGAGTTAATGACGACAGATTCCAATCCAATATGGTACCGTCTGCCTCAAAAGGTATTGAGCATCCTGTCACTGGGGTATTCAAGCAAAATCTGTCAAAAATATCAGACAATCTTTTAAATAAAAAGTAAATTTCTGGAGACTAAAAAATCAACCAACTTGTTTTTCTTTTCCTTTCTTTTTAAATGGAGGTTTTTTAGTTCATGCAGGAATTTAGAGAGGCTAAAGCAAGTGGTTTCTTGCTTTTCTATCTTTTCTGAGTTCCAAGTCCCAAGATCTCCTCCTCCCTTTAGTTCTTCCCCAACTTACTCCTGAAGGGGAACTCCATCATCCGGGACCTCAAGGAGGGTGAGCTAAGGGGAGACTTGGATCTCTTCAATTATAAACATCTGTGACTCTGTCAAGAATAAAAACAAACACCCAGGAGGAGATGCAGAAAGATACCAAACCATTCCTAGACTGAATATTTAACAAAACTCAGTTTTGATTTTTTTTGGAAGTAAGTCTTCAGTGGCTCTTTTTAAGCAACAAAGAGATTGTTTTATGCAAATTCCCCCTTAGGGTTTTCATTAAGATGTTAACATCTTTCTTGTCACAATATCTACCTTATTAGAATGAGTCATAGTTTTTCTTGATTCTCTGACTGAGACATCTTTGTAAGATAAATTCTCTGGGCTGAGAGCAGGCCTAACTGTTTTTTTTAAGTGAAAATTCTTTCTTGAAAACTCTTAGGAAGAACTTGGGAGATAGTTAAAAAGAAAAGAAGGAAGGTGGGGGGAAGAAGAAAGGAATGGGGGAAAAAAGGATTCCCAGAGTGGTAACCCAAGACCGGGCAGTGTTTCGTTCTGTTGTGCATAGGGTTGCTATGAGTTGGTACCAACTTGATGGCACCTAACAACAACAGACTGGTAAGTCTAGTGAGTAGTTGTTGTTGTTATGTGCTGTCAAATTGGTCCCATCTCATAGTGACCCTGTATAGGGTTTCCAAGACTGTAGATCTTTATGGGATCAGAAGACCCCATCTTTTTCCCAAGGAATAGTTGATGGGCTCAAACCACTGATCTTGTGGTTCACAGTCCAGTACTTAGCCTACAGAACCACCACAGGAAATACTACTGATGAAATTGGGCTCTATCCCACAGCACTACAACACAGGATAGTTGTGAAGAAATGAAAGTCAACTTTGATTGAGCCATTATTGTGTGCTGTTCCTTGTGCTATGGTCTTTATGGAAATTATCCCAGTCAATTTCCTTAATATGGCATGCAATAGTTAGGAACTCCAAAGAAAGCCGATGCATAAAAAGCTAAGTAACTTGTCCTAGGCCACACAGCTATGTCAACCACCAGTTAGAACATACTTTGTTAAAATAAAAGCAAAGAGATTTATTGAAGGTTCATAAATCTGATCTCAAAAAGTGAACTTTATCTGATCTCATAAAGTGAAATTCAATGCTCCAAAGTGGTGGAATAACAGAGGCATATTTATTAAGTAAAGTCAAGGATAAGGATTAATGGTACAACATTCCAATTGGAAGCTATCAGGGAAGCAGGAGGTGATAAAACTCAAAATGGGGAGGAGGGCTTTCTAGTGATCCCCAGTGACCCTCATTTTCTATATTGTTGCCATTTAGTGCCACTGAGTCAGTTCCAACCCATAGCAACCCTGTATAGGGTTTCCTAGGGGCAGCTGGTGAGCTTGAACTACAACCTTGTGGTTCAAATTGACTTTGCAGTCTAGCACATTAACCTACAGCACCACACCAAGACTCGGTATTTTCCACATAACCTGATGTAATCCCCTCCTGCACTGAATAGGACTGACCTTGTAACCAGTAGCATAATGTGGAAATGAAAGAGTACAAGAGTTAACGTGACTAGAGATAAATACTATTAACTGATGGTACATGGAGGGGTTTGCAATCATTGTAATGATTAGGAGGGCAGGGGTCTCCTCCAATGAGGACTCTCCTTTAGCCAAGTACTGCACCCTGAGGAAGGTGCCAACCAGAGCCTCTTTACCAAAGCAAGTCAGCAGGGACCTATTCTAAGAAAAAATCAGAGAACACATAAAATGTAGGGCTTAAAAAGTAACTGCGGTTTTATTGGTGGTGTTGTGTGCCATCGAGTTGATTCTGACTCAGAGCGACCCTCTAAGACAGAATAGAGTTGTCCCACAGGATATCCTACGCTGTAATCTTTACAGGGAGTCCTGGTGTGGAGCTGTTGCATGAGCATTGGACTGCTAACCACAAGGTCAGCAGTTCGAATCCCACAGTCACTCCTCAGAAACCCTATACAAGGATGCTATGAGTTGGAACCAACTCAACAGCACTTAACAGCAATCTTTATAGGTACAGATTACTAAGTCTTTTCTCCCTCAGAGTTGCTGCCAGGTTCAAACATTTCAGTAAATGTTTAACCATTGTGCTCTCAGGGATCCTTGAAGTCTTATTGTTGTTGTTAGTCTAACCCTATGCATAACAGAAGAAAACACTGCCCAGTCCTGAGCCGCCCTCGCAATTGTTATGTTTGAGTCCACTTTTGCTGACACTGATCAATCCATCTCATCAGGGGTCTTCCTCTTTTTCGCTGACCTTCCAGGACAAGCATAATGTCCTTCTCCAGGGACTGGTCCCTCCTGACACCATGTCCAAAGTATGAGAAAGATGAAGCCTCATTTCTAAGGAGCACTCCTGTATTTATTCCAAGACAGATTTGTTTGTTCATTAGGTGGTGAGTTGTAAGAAGCTGATACCCTGGAGTTCAAACCCCAGCTTTGAAACTTACTAGCTGTGTTCCAAAACTGGAGGCACTTAACTTGTATCAGAATGATCTGCCCAGGTCTGAGCCCTGACTCCATCTTAGTTTTTGCTCATTTCACCTGCAAGTATCAAATTTTTGGTGGTGGTGGTGGTTATGTGTCGTGGAGTTGGTTCTGACTCATAGTGACAAACTCATAAACAGACTTGAATACATAACAAAGGAAATGTTTTTTTTCTCAAATGTTAAATTAAAGATACCGAAATGGAGGGTCTTGACACAAGACTTTTATAAGAAATTACATCAGCAGCCCTCAGGAAACATTTTTAAGATAGGTACCATAAGACCACCACCCTGTCAAATCCCCTTTGTTGTTGTTGAGTCTGTTCCAACGCATAGTGACCCTGGTATGGTTCTATAGGATCAGCACTGGACTGTGAACCACAAAGTGAGCAGTTCAAACCCAACAGCTACTCCTTGGAAACCTTATACAGGTTTGCTGTGAGTCAGAACTGACTTGATGACACCTTACAGCAACACAGGGTTTCCAAGAAGCAGTTTGAAGTACCAACTTGTGATTTACTGCTCCAGTAGCACCACACCAAGACTCCTTCTAGACACATATTTAAACTAACCAATCCAAATAGCACACAGTCATGTTTCCAACCAATCACTAAAAATTCTGCCCACATTTTGATTTGTTTTAGTCACACATTTAAACTAACCAATCCAAATAGCCCACATTCGTGTTTCCAACCAATCACTAGAAAGCCCGCCCACATTTTGAGTTGTTTCATCTCCTGCTTTTAGTCCTTGGGTGGCCTGAACGATTAAGCTCTCAACTGCTAACAGAAAAGTTGAAGGTTCAAGTTCACCCAAAAGCACCTCAAAAGAAAACTCTACTTCTGAAAATTCAGTCTTTGAAAATTGTGGAGCACAATTCAGTTCTGACATACATAAAGTTGTCCTAAACTGGAAGAACTCAAAGACAACTGATTTTTAAGTCATTTATAGCCTCTAACATAAGTTCCAATAAATTCATGTAATTTCTAATTGTTATGCTCAGTGGACCTCACTTTATGGTTATGTGCTTTTCTCTTTAAAATTGTTTGTATACATGGGTTTGAATGACTTTCAGTTTGTTGCCAATGGTTTTCAGATTACTTAACCTCTCCTCTGGTAGCGTAGTGGTTACGAATCGGGCTGCGAACCTTAAGGTCAGCGGTTCGAAACTACCAGCCGCTCCGCGGGAGAAAGATGAGGCTTTCTACTCCCGTAAGGATTTACACCCTCGGAAACCCTGTACAGGGTCGCTATGGGTCGGACCCGACTCGATGGCACTTAACAACAACAACAACAACAACCTCTCCTCAATGTGTGAGTATATATAAGCAACTGTATAAAAATAGCTTGTAATTTATATGCAAGTTTCCTTGACTCTCCCAGCAGGAGAAACCTTGACTGGAAGCATGTATTCATGTCTGGGTTATTTATGACTGGTCTGTCCTCCAGAAGATGAACACTGACTTTGTGACATGAGAGAATTTTTGTCGCAGAGATCAGCACTAGCACTGATTTTTATTTTGGCTAGTTTTCACTAATAGATGTTGTTTCTAATAGATATGAAGTGGGTATTCATAGTTTTGTTGTTGTTGTTGTTGTTTTTATTAATTACAAGTAAGATGGATTGTCTTCCTTGTTAACTTTGCAATTGGCATCCACTATTTGTTTACATTCTCTAACCACACTTTCAACAGACACATGATTCCATCCCTTGTGTAAGCTCTTTTTCTTTCTGTTCAACTTTCAACTGATGTACCAACTGATATATTTCCCATTTATTTCCTTTATATTTCAGGGTCTTTTTTTTTTTTTTTTCCCCATGAAGTTTTCTTTTGTGTTTTTATGTTAAGTTTTAAATCTGTGTGGAACTTAATTTGTGGTCTTAGCTAATAAAAATGGTGTTGTTTAAGCAAGTGAGAAATTGACTCCGCTCTACAGTTGGATAAGGATAAAATTTTACTTTTTTTCTTATTTCAATATTGTAGTCTCCCAAGGAGCTCTGGTAGTGTAGTGGTTACGAATCAGGCTGCTGACCTCAAGGTCAGCAGTTTGAAACTATCAGCCTTCCTGAAAGAGAAAGATGAGGCTTTCTGCTCCTATAAACATTTACAACCTCGGAAACCCCGGGCAGGGTTGCTACAAGTTGCAACTGACTCCACAACACACCGCTACCAACACCAATCCAGTTAGACATCCGGCGCTCTATAAGTTATGGATGTGAGTTTTTCTCCATGTTGTTTCTAGCGCTCCCAACAAATGGTATAATTATTTGATTCCCCATGGCTTGTCACGTATTTTTTGAAAATAGCTTTCTTTGAGATCTATTTCTGGAATTTCTACTATCTCTCAATAACCTGTATTTTGTTTTTCAGCTAAGTGTGATGCTGTGGGCTAATGCGCTGGACTGCAAAGTCATTTGAACCGCAATGTTGGTGGTTCAAGCTCACCAGCCGCTTCTCGGAAACCCTATTCAGAGTCACTATGGGTGGGAACCAACTCAATGGCACTTAAAACAACTTTAGCACCTTAGTAACTAGCACTATGAAACAAAAAATACCTGCTGGAATAAGTTTCCAGTAAACCAATCCAGTGCTTAGCTTGGTGATAGTTGTATGCCATGGAGTTGATTCCAATTCATAGAGACTCTGTATAGCAGTTCGGAGTCTCATCTTTATCTCGAGTAGCTGCTGATGGATTTGAACTGCTGACCTTGCAGTTAGCAGCCCAGCATATAGTACCACCAGGGCTCCTTTGACATACAACAGCGGATCAATTAATGTTTATAGAAGGAATGAACAGACACTGTTTTCTAAAATATTTGATTCTTATATATTAACTACAATAACTTTCGTTGAATTCTAAGTTAATTTCCAGTATCTTGAATTAAATTATGCTGAACATAGAATTCAGTAACTTGTATTGAGTTTTATAAGGTTCAAATCTGTACAGTCTCTTGGATAACACTGTCATCTGCTATATTTAGCCTTCTCAGTAGAAATACTACTTGCCATTGAGTTGACTTTAACTCATGGAAGACTCCATGTGTGGCAGAGTAGAACTGTGCTCCATAAGATTTTCAGTGGCTGATTTTTCAGAAGTAGATCACCAGGCCTTTCTTCTTAGGTACTTAAACTTCCAACCTTTTAGTTCCCAACTGAGTGCATTAACTATTTGCACCACTCAGGAATTCTCATTCAGCAGGTTTCCCCTTTCAATTCTAGAATTACAGAAGTACAGAGACACAACACTGCACTTCAGAAGTTTATAAACTTTACCCTTAATCTTGCCTGCATTCTATTGTTTAGTTTAGACTCTAAGCACCTCTGTTGTTAAGTGCCTTTGAGTCAGTTCCGACCCATAGTGACCCTTTATAGTATTTCCTACAATGCCATACCCAAACTCCACAAGCTCGTGTAGCTACTCTAAATTTTATTTCTCTTCTTTTTATTTGCCTACTATTAGCTTTTTTGTCAGGACCTTTACACTGATCAGTATTTTCTGACCATTGTTCTCTGAAAATTAACTTGGAAAGGGAGCCTGTACAGACTGAATTCCTTATTGTAGGCTCCAGGAAGCTTTCTTCTATTATGTCTTTATTTCCTATTTACATATTTGTTAAATTCCCCTGCTTTCAATTTTCCATAAAAAATGTTCCTTCCAATTTTGCTAGTCTGTTGTTTTTTAATGCATTATAATCATCTATCTAATCCTTTAATGTCTGTGTTTCATTGCCCAGCTCATTTAAAAGTTCTCTCACTTGGTGTTCCAAAGCATTGATTCTAGTATCCTTTCCATTTCTAGCAACTCTCATTTGTTTTTAAAAATCACCTATCACACAACTATGGTATCCACCTATTGGTGTTTTTTATTATTAATCCTTAGATCTTCTTTCATATTTTCCAGGCATATTATCTGTTTTTCCTGGAATTTGGCTTTTGTATTTATATGTGTTTCATTTCTGTCATTTTTTGTGCTTTTTCCAAACTTGTACAGCTTTCTGAGTTTTTGTTTGTTTTTCTTTTTGCTGCACACTTGCACTAATAAATCTAGGTTAACTTTAGTGGGTAAACCTTAGAACCTTCACACGATGTTGAAATGTGCTTGCTTCACTGAAAAGATGCCCAAGTACTAAGAGTCATGGGTGATTCAGGAAGAGAAGATGCTTAGAGATACCGGACAAAGAGAAAAACTAATGATCATTCCAACAGTGAGTTTACGTGGGAATTAAAAGCCCCTGAGTAGATTGGGCAGTGTGGTAGAGAAAAGTCCACTCCCTTACTCTGACTCTGTAACTCAGGGAACTCTCATCCTTCAAATAGACCTACAAGACAAGCAGAGAAAGCTAATTGGTTTTACATAAAGGGCCAGAAATTGGGGAAGTTTCAGGAGGCTGATGAGTTGAAGTTATGGTGCTATGTAAACATGAAAGCTTAATGGGAATAGTTTAGTAAGAGGTCATGATCGCACATTACTTTACAGCCAATTAAAAGTTAGCAATGAAGCCTAGCTGCTGTTTGTATCTGAGCCAACACATCAGATAATTAGGTTGATTGCATAGTTTCAGTGACTAGGACAATGTTGCAGAGTTCATGTGGGCTCACTCCTCATCTGCATGAACAAGGAGTTAACAGCATCCAACAAGGTCCTGATGGAGTGCTGCCTAACATCCTAGGAAGCGAGAAGTGGAGACGGTCAGTGTGAAATATATGAATCTGGGGTTTGGAGAGTGAATATTACTGCTGTGTTTCCTGCACTACCCAGGTGAAAAGTCCCCTGGACAATGATCTCAGGAGAGTTTTTGCTTAAGGGAAATTGAGTTTATGTGAGTGGTGGAATAATTTGGGAAATGATAGAGAGAATGGTTAAATAACATGAAGAATGTAATCAATGCTACTGAATAGTTCGGTCAGCTCAACAGGTGTGAGAAGTGTGACTCGTCTTCACTTCCCACCCCACCCCACTCCCCAGCCCATGCTGGGAATTATGTTTAACAAACACCGGAGCTCAAATCCTTCCTTTCTCCAAGTAGATGTTGCTTCTGGGATGAGAATGCACTATCCAGTAGGAACTTTTCATTCTGCTTTTTGTGTTTTGTTTTGTTTTACTTTTGTGACTTCAGAGAATAAGACTAAGAATAATGGACAGAATCTATTGAAGGCAGATTTGTGCATGGTTTTGGAAGGCAGCTCTCCAAGGTTAGGGTGGGTGGGTCCAGGAGACAACCAGAAGCTGGACCACATCTCTGGTGAGAAGACTGCAAGGACACTGTAAATTGTTGGAAGCTGTTTTACAGACCCTTCCAATGGTGAGGCACCAGGATTCTGATGGCTCCCAACTCCAATGGGATTAGGTGGTGCCACTGCATGTCATTAAGTCGGTTCCAACTCATAGTTAACCTGTACAGGGTTTCCTAGGTTGTGAATCTTTACAGGAACAGAAAGGGCCATCTTTCTCCCTTGGAGCAGCAGGTGGATTTGAACTGTTGACCTTGTGGTTAGCAGCCCAACATGTATCCCACTATGCTAACATGGAACAATTCCAGGAACTTCATCTGGAAGGAGAGGTGGCTGCTTCTAAGTGGTGAGCTGAACACTTCCTTCAAGGAAATGAAAATTCAAATACTGTTCTGCCAAATTTTGTAGGGCTATATGACTTGCAGTAAGGAGCTCTGGTAGCGTAGTGGTTACGAATCGGGCTGCTAACCGCAAGGTCAGCAGTTCGAAACTACCAGCTGCTCCGCGGGAGAAAGATGAGGCTTTCTGCTCCCGTAAAGATTTACAGCCTTGGAAACCCTGTACAGGGTCGCTATGAGTCGGAACCGACTCCACGGCACATAACAACAACAACAACAGCAATATGACTTGCAGTAGATCCTTAAACTCTCTCTAGGTTGTAAATTGAGAGGTTTGAAACTATTTTAACACTAAGTCCTACTAACAGTACCACCAAAATGTCAATTCGCTTCTATATGTATGGTCTCTACCTCAACTGAACTCTAGTTATTTCTCAGGGAAGTACTAACTTAACTTCCCACTGAAATCTCTAGAGTTCTCCTCCTTCCCACCCTGCCCCCAATCCATATTTCATTGACCTCCCGTGTGAGCTTTCTAAAATACAAATGAGATCACATCACTCCCCTACTTAAGACTGTTCAGAGGCTCCCTAGCACCTACATGATAAAGGCCAGGCTCCACCTCCCAGGCCAGTCAGCTGCTTGAGAACTGGGATCAGACTTAGCTCATTCCAGCATTCCTCAGGGCCAAGCCTGATGCCCAGCATAAAGAGTACTCTAAGAATATTAGTGGAGTGAATGTAGAAATATTTGTCTGCTAACACTGATATTGTCTCATGTTAGCTGTTGTTAGGTAGTGTAGAGTCAGTTCCAACTCATAGCAACCCTATACACAACAGAACAAAAGACTACCCAGTCCTCCACTGTCCTCACAATTGTTTCTATGTTGCTGCCACTGTGCCAAACCATCTTGTTGGAAGTCTTCCTCTTTTTGTTAGCAAAGCATGATGTCCCTCTTCAGGGACTGATCCCTCCTGAGAACATGCCCAAAGAACAAGAGACAAAGTCTCTTGAAGGAGCATTCTAATTTATTTGCTTTTCTGGAGGTCCAATATTCTTCACTAACACCATAATTATTTTGCATTGATTCGTCTGCAGTCTTCCTTATTCATTGTCCAATTTTCACATGCATATAAGGTGACTGAAAATACCATGGTGTGAGGCAGGTACATTTTAGTTCTTAAACAGAGATCTTTGCTCTTGAACACTTTAAAGAGGTTTTTTGCAGCAGATTTGCCTAATGCAATAATGCAAAATAAAGACTTTGCCAACTTAAATCTTTTCTGCATTTATCATACTATTATTTATTGGTCAAGTTGTGAGGATTTCTTTACATTGTGGTGCAATCCATACTGAAGGTTATACCCTTTGATCGTATTTCAAATCTTCTTTGCTTCCAACAAGCAAGGTTGCATCAACTGCATATCACAAGTTGTTAATGATTTTTGCTCCAATCCTGATGCCATGTTTTTCTTCATGGAATCCAGCTTCTTGAACTATTTGTTCAGCATCCAGAGTGAATAAGTATGGTGAAAGGATACAATCCTGGTGTACACCTTTCCTGATTTTAAGCCATTCAGTATCCCCTTGTTCTGTTTGATTGACTGCCTCATTGTCTATGTACAGGTTCCTTGTGAGCACAATCATGTTCTGGAATACCCTTTCTTTGCAATGTAATTAATAATTTGCTGTGATCCATACATACCTTTTTATAGTCAATAAAGAACAAGTAAACATTTTTTTTGTATTCTCTGCTTGCGGCCAAGATCCATCTGATGCCAGCAATAATATCCCTTGCTCCACGTTCTCTTCCGACTCTGACTTGAATTTCTGCCATTCATTATTTAATTATTTTCAGCAAACTTTTATTTGCCTGTGATATTAATGATATTTGATGACTTCATATTCCACTGGCTCACCTTTCTTTGAAAGGGACACAAATATGGATCTATTCAAATTGGTTGGTCTTCCAAGTTTCTTGGCTCAGATGAGTGACTTCAGTGCTTCATTAGTTTGTTGAAACATTTCAATTTGTATTCCATCAATTCCTGGAGCCTTGTTTTTCACCAATGACTTTAGTACATCCTGGAGTTCTTCCTTCAATATTATGGGTTCTTGATCGTATGCTACCTCTTGAAATGGCTGAATATCACCCAATTAATTCTTTTTGGTACAGTAACTGTATATTTTCATCTTCTTTTGATGTTTTCTGAATCATTCAGTATTTTGCCATAGAATCCTTCAGTACTGCAAACCGAGGCTTGAGTTTTTCTTCAGTTCTTTCAGCTTGAGAAATGCTGAGCGTGTTCTTCCTTTTTGATTGTCTAACTTCAGGTCTTTGCACATTTTATTATTATATTTTACTTTGTCTTCTCAAATTGCCCTTGGAAATTTTCTGTGCAGATCTTTTACTTCCTTATTTCTTCCATTTGCTTTAGCTTCTGTATGCTCAAGAGAAACTTCAAAGTCTCTTCTGAGACCCATTTTTGTCTTTTCTTTCTTTCCTGTCTTTTTAATGACCTTTTGCTTTCTTCCTAGGTGGTGATCTTGACGTCATCCCACAATTCTTCTGGTTTTCAGTCATAAATGTGTAATGCATCAAATCTGTTCTTGAGATGGTCTCTAAATTCAGATGGGATATATTCAAGATCATATTTGACACTCATGGACTGGTTTTAATTTTCTTCAGCTTCAGCCTGAACTTGCATATGAGCAATTGATGGTCTGTTCCACAGTCATGTTTTGGCTGATGAGCAATTGATGGTCTGTTCCACAGCCTTGTTTTGGCTGATGATATTGAGCTTCTCCATTCCACAGATGTAGTCAATTTGATACCTGTGTTTTCCATCAAGTGAGATCCACATGTATACTGGCCTTTTACATTGTTGAAAAAAAGGTATTTGCAGCAAATAAGTCATTGGTCTTACAAAACTCTATCATGTGCTCTCCAGCATTGTTTTTATCACCTTCAACTCTTTCCAATCACTGATCCTTCCTCTTTGTTTCCAACTTCTGTATTCCAATCACCAGCAATTATCAGTGTATCTTGATTGCATATTTGATCAATTTCAGACTGAAGACCTTTGTAGAATTCTTCACTTTGATCATAATTGCCTTTATTAATTGCTGTGTAAACTTGAGTAATAGTGGTATTAACTATTAAATAATCATCTTTATGATGGTGGTGATTATGCACTGTTGGTTCCGACTCACAGCAACCCTGTATAGAGTTTCCAAGACTGTAAATCTTTTAGGGAGCAAAAAGCCTCATCTTTCTCCCAAGGAGCAACTGCTAGATTCGAACTGCTGATCTTGTAGTAAGAAGCCCAGCTTGTAATCCACTACACTACTAGGGCGTCTTTAGTCTTCCTTGTAGGTGTATGGATAGTATCCTATTACATTGAAATGCTTTTTTTTGATGATGAATGTGACTCTATTACTCTTCAGTTTATATTGCCAGCATAGTAAACCATATGATTTTCAGATTCAAAATGGCCAATACTAGTCCATTTCAGGCCAATACTAGTCCATCAATACCTACGATATTGATCTTTATGCATTCCATTTCATTTCTTGACAACTTCCAGTCTTCCTAGATTCATACTTTGTATATTTCATATTCTGATTATTGATGGGTGTTTGCAGCTGTTTCTTCTCATTTTGACTCCTGCCCCATCAGCAAATGAAGCCCCACAGTCTTTACTTCATTCATGTTATTAACGTCAACTCCACTTTGGGGAGGCAGCTCTTCCTCTTGTATTTTGAGTGCCTTACAACCGCAGGGGCTCATCTACTGGCACTGGATGTGACAATATTCCATTGCTATTTGTAGGGTTTTCAACGGCTAACCCTTCAGAAGTAATCCACCTCTCCTTCTTCCTAGTATGTCTTAGTCTGGAAGCTCTAGTGGCACCTATCCACTATGGGTGAGCCTGGTGGTGTTTAAAATACCGGTGGCATAGTTTCCTGTATCATAGCAACACACAAGCCACTACAGTATGACAAATTGTCAGAAAAGTGGTGGATATCCCATTGCTGCTGTTGCTGTTAAGTGCTGTTAAGTCGGTTCCAACCCATAGTGACTCTGTATAGGGTTTCTGAGGAGCTTGACCCATCAACTCTGCAGGTTAACCAACTTTGCAGTCCAGCACATTAACCCACTGCACCACACCAGGTCTCCAGATATCCCATAGCTCTCAGCCCAAATGGACAGTTTCTCTATACCACAATGCCTATTTTAAAACAATAAAACCAAAAAACAGTTGCTGCTGAATCTCTGTTGATTCCTGGTTTTCATGGGTGTGATCATTCAGAAGCTGATTGCTAGACCTTTCTTCCAAGGAATCTCTGGGCGGACTGAAACCTCCAACCTTCTAGTTAGTGAAAAAACAAACCAAATCCATTGCCAAAGAGTGAATTCTGACTCCTAGCCACCAAATGTGTTATAGACAAGAACTAAACTACATAGGAGTTCCTGGCTTTAGTCTTAATGAATCAGATTCCCAGACTTTTCTTCTACTGGGTTTCTAGGTGGACTCAAACTGGCACCCCTTCAGTTAGTAAAAAATCAAACCACACCTGTTACCATTAAGTCGATTCTGACTCATGGTGGACCCTATATGTTACAGATGAGAAGTAAGCTCCATAGGATTTCTTTGATTTTAATCTTAATGGAAACTGATTGTTGGGTCTTTTTGTCGATGGTACTGCTGGTTACGTTCAAATTGCTTATCTTTCACTTTGAACCAACATCATTTGCATTAGCATCCAAGTTCAGTTGGTAGCCCAGTGCCACCCCTCTGAATTCTTAGAATGCAACTCCTTATACCTGAAATGTTATCCATAGCCTTCCCCAACCCACCACATGTCATTTCCTCTGCAAAGATTTCCTTTAATACCCACAATGCCCCACTCTACCTCTTCAAGAGATTTTAGAACATATTGACTGAATATACTATTGAGAAACTTACAGCTTTTGAAACTGCGCCTGACATTGATGGTATTTGCAAAAAAAAAAGCCCCAGGATGACCATGGAGACAAAGGTCACTGCCTTGGTAAGAACCAATTAATTGCCTCCCCTTATCCGAGGCTCCTGGGGCTCCCAGTTCTTTGAAAAAAACAAGAGTTAGACTTTTTCTTCGAAGGAAGTGAACCAGAACTCAACCAAGCCACCCTTTCATCCTATCATGTTCATAAAAAAATAATAAATAAAATTTTAAAAGAGGTAAGAAAGGGAGTCAGTTAAAGCCTGAGGTCAGGGTGGAGGTGTTTATTCTACTCTTAATGAGAGAGGAAAACCCCACCAGGTAGGTGGTCGGGAGGACAAGAAGGGGAACAAGCTAGAGGCTGGTAATTTATTGGGAGGCAGGAAAACTGCTGAATTTGACACAAGTAAACGGAAGATGTCAGTTCCACATCTGTTCCTGACACCGCAGTAACTAATTATTTCTCTGTGCACTGCGGCCGGCTGGGTGGAGGAGCCCAGGGGCAGGCTCAGCCTTGTCAATAAGCCTGAGTTTGACTGGCAAAATAAATAAGTAAATAAAAAAGAAAACAACCCTCAGTTACCTGAAACAATAAAGAACACCCAAACCGCCTGCCTTACTCACCCCACAGGATCAACTGAACTTTGTGCTGGGAGAAGAAGGGGGCTTGGGGTCCGCAGGGAGAGGACTTTCAGAGCCTCCAGGTTTCTGGTCTTCAGGGTCTCTCTGCTCAGCGGTTCCCAGCTCTCACCATGATTTCTAAGCCTCTAGTTCCACAGCTTCTGAAATTGTTATCCTGTCATCCCACATCATCCTTGTTATTACCATCTATGAGGTAGAGAGGAGTCCAGGTGCAGCGCTCTAGGATAAGCACTGGACTCCTAACCACAACGTCAGCGGTTCAAACCCACCAGTTGCTCCTGGGAAATCCTATACAGGATCTCTGTGAGTGAACAGCACTTAACAACAATGAGGATAAGAAAAATCAAGGACACTTTTTAACAGAGACCTCTTCTACTCGGTTTCTCTTGTTGGATTGGAGCTAAATCCTGGGTTGGTTAGTTTGCTCTTTCTGCATCCTTTTCCCTTTTTTTAAACCCATCCCAAGGAGTTCTGGTAGCACAGTGGTTATGAGTCAGTCTACTAACCTTAGGGTCAACAATTTGGAACTACCAGCTTATCGGTGGAAGAAAAATGAGGATTTCTGCTCCTGGAAAGATTTATAGCCTCAGAAACCCTATACATGGTCACTATGAGTCAGAACCGACTCCACAGCATATCACCACCACCAAACCCAATCCCTGGAGTCCTGGTGTGGTGCTATAGGATAAGCATTTGACTGCAATGTCAGTTTGAACTTCAAGGTCAGTGGTTCAAACTCACTAGCCATTCCTCAGAAACCCTATACAAGGTTGCTATGAATCGAAACCGACTTGATGGCACTTAACAACAACAACAAACCCAATCCCTGCCTCCCTTCACATCCCTTTCCTTCCCTGGATCTCCAGCATGGGTAAAATGTCTGAAAACTTCGTTTTTAATTTGAAATGTGGTTGCTGGTTTTTATTTTTTTTCTGAAGAGACTAGCCAGTAGTCATTTTTGTAACCCTGGTATTGGTACATAGTTAGAGTTCTGTAAATGTGGGAGACAGGAAGGGGTATTAGCAGGAATGAATGATAGTAGCTAAGTAACAATGTATTACCCCTCTAGCACCCCAAGGTAAAGGATGCTCAATTAAAAAATGTTAATCGGGTAGGGAATGAAGACTGAACCTTCCATTCTTTGAGCTTTCATACCCAGAGAAAGAGGCCCAAAGTTCTGCAAGGATAGAAACTGGGAGGCAGTGTCCCTGCTCTGGAAAGGAACAGGTCAAAACAGTCCTGACTATTATTGGTCACTACTGGATGGTGTGATTAAGTGAATGTAGGGAGAACTGGGAGAAGAAGGGGAAGCCCAGCAGACAGTGAAGATGAACAAGTACAAAGGGCTCTGGATTGTGATTCCAGATTCGGTCAATGCTGTGTGCCCTGGCCCAGTGCCATCAATTTTCTGACACTCAGTTCACTTGTTTGTAGAATGGAAACAGGAGGGTGAAGCTTTCTGCTGTTCTAAAGTCAGAGCCTTTTCCAGACACACATCTAACTGTGTTGTTTCTGCTGAAAATGCTCCCGTGACTCCCACAGCACCTAGAAAAAAAGCCGAAGTTCTTCCGCATGGAGCATCCATGTTCCTTAGTCATCGCGCCCTCTTCACCTCACAGCTTTGTCTGGGATCGTCTTGCACTTGTCTTGCTCCACTAACATCCTTTGAGCAAAAGACCTTTGCTCACTTATGGATTGTGAATTGAAATATTCTTCTCTCCAATCTTCACACAAAGATATTCCTACTCAAACTTCAGACCAAAGTTCAAATACATCATCCTCAGAAAAGTCTTATCTGACCTTGCTGGGTAGGTTGTTTCTTCTTACTATAGAGGAATCCCCCAAACCCACCATGTCTCACCTCTACCACCAGCAACTTGGTCCAAACCCCCATCATCTCCATTCTTGCCCACCTGGAGCCATGCCATCAGCTAAGGTCATTTCAGGCTGAGTCTTTACACATGTTTTTCTCTTGGCCTGTAATGAGTTTATCCCAGAGCTTGCAGGCTCCCCTCAGTTTTTCAAGTGTCATCCCTTCAGAGGACCCCCATACTACCTACCCAAAGTATACAGTCACGCTGCCCCTTCACACGTAGTCACTCTCTAACCACTTACCCTGTTTTACTATTTTTTAATAATAGTTTGTTATGGTTTTGGTGAACGTTGATATCACGAGTTAAGTTCCTTCTGCTCACCACAAGGTCAGCAGTTCATACCACCAGTCACTCCTTAGAAACTCTATACAGGGTTGCTATGAGTCAGAACTGAGTCGACGGCACTTAACAACAACAGTCACATACATATCATTCAGTGACATTAGTCATAATTTTCACATTGTGCAACTGTCTCATTTCCATTCTGGTTGTTCATTTCCATTAATCTGACATCTATTGTGTCTCTGTCAGAATGGTGGTGGCTGTATGCTGTGGAGTCAGTTCTGACTCATAGCGACCCTGTACAGGGTTTTCGAAGCTGTAAATCTTTATGGGAGCAGAAAGCCTCATCTTTCTCCCGTGGAACAGCTGGTAGTTTCAAACTGTTGACCTTGCGGTTCGCAACCCAATTCGTAACCACTACGCTACCAGAGCTCCTTGTCAGAATGGTAGGACGTGGTAAAGGGTACCATCTAATTCTTCTGGTCTCAGGGTAGATAAGAATGTGGTTTGTGTTGGCCATTAGTCTTGCGGAGTAGTTTCTTTTTGGAGTCCTTTGTTTTCTTCTTTCTCTTTTGCTCCAAATTGCTGCTGCTGCTGTTGTTAAGTGCCATCAAGTTGGTTCTGATTCTGACCTTATATAGCGTTTCCAAGGAGTGGATAGTTGCGTTTAAACCGCAGTCCATGCAGTTCAAATCAACTCTGCAGTGCAGCGCATTAACCCACAACACCACATCAGGACCCCAAATTAGTAGAGGTCAATAGTTATATTTAGATGGCTATACATAAACTGTTAGGGTCACCACATGCTACTCACCAAACTAGGAAGGAGAACATCAAATTTATGAACTGTGTTATGCCAATTGACTGAGTTGTCCCATGAAACTATGCTTCTAAGCCTTCATAGTAAACCAATCCCATGATAAGTCTGGTTATGTCTAGAAAGTATTCATAACTGTGACTCTATGTGCTTTATTATATGTGTGAATATATAAGCAGCACACAAGACCATGTATATACAGATACACCTATATATGTACACATATACACTCACATGTAAGTTTCTATGAAAGGAGTGTAGTATAATGGATTACAAACTAGGCTCCTAACTGAATCTACCAGTCACCCTGCTGGAAAAAGATGAGTCCTTTTGCTTCCATAAAGATTTACATCCTCGGAAACCCTATATAGGATCAGTGTGAGTCAGAACTGACACAGGATCACTGTGATACACAACTATCATCACTACCATAAATTTCTATACACATGCATGCATATATATCTACCTACATAACTATATATATTTTGGTTGTTATCGCTGTTGTTGCAAAATTTTATCTGTGATTTTGTTATTCTTTAGTGCCATCAAGTCAGTTCCAACTCAAGACCTTGTACAGGGTTTCTAGGGAGCAGTTGTTGGATATGAACTGCTGACTTTGTGGTTCGCAATCCAATACTGATCTTCCCACTCCACATCAGGTATTCTTCTCGGTCATAGCATTTACTGAAAACATACCTTATTCTTGTATACTTGTTAGTGTCATCATTTGCCTTGGTCAAGTTGTGCAGACTTCTGCATTTGATATTGGCTTTGACATCAATAAAATAACAAATGTGCAGTGCTGCGGGTTAAGGTGCTAGGCTGCAAAATCGGTTTGGACTGCAAGATCCAAGCTCACCAGCCACGCCGCACAAACTCTATACAGACTAGGGGTCGGAATTGACTCGACAGCACTGGACTACTACAACAACAACATCTAAAAAGTGATTCTTCCTCCCTCGCAACCCTGGTAACCACCACAGAACTTGTTTTCTTTGTATACAAGTTTCCGTTGCTAACTGAAAGTAGAGTTCCTATGAAACTTTTATAAACCGAAATGATATAAAGAAAAAAAAAAAATGGTGGTAGTGGTTATGTGTCATGGAGTCGGTTCCGACTCATAGCGACCCTGTACAGGGTTTCCGGGGCTATAAATCTTTACAGGAGCAGAATGCCTCATCTTTCTCCAGTGGAACAGCTGGTAATTTTGAACTGCTGACCCTGAGGTTAGCAGCCCGATTCATCACCACTACGCTACCAGAGCTCCTTAAAGTGAAAAAGTTGTTGTTGTTAAGTACTGTGGAGTCGGTTCCAACTCATAGTGACCCTGCACAGGGTTTCCGAGGCTGTAAATCTTTATGGGAGCAGAAAGCCTCATCTTTCTCCCGTGGAACCGCTGGTAGTTTCGAACTGCTGACTTTGCGGTTTGCAGCCTGATTCATAACTACTACGCTATCAGAGCTCTTTGTATAAGAAAAATTTAAGTGTTCTCAGGCCTAAAAAATAATCTACAATAAATTCTACCAGGTACCACATAAGACCTAGACTAACACCATCAGATCATGTCGCGCGCTTAGTTCAAAGCTATGTTGGCCGAGAGGCTGAGGGTGGCACCCAGGGAAGGAGCACCCCACTCTCATGCCTTGGCTATGTGCTGCCCATTTTAACAGTTAGCTGCAAAACAAACATTTGAGTTTCACTTTTTGCCTTCTTCCTAAAAGCAAAAATCTTCTTCTGATTTATTTCCGTTTGTGAAAACAGGTACTAATGTAGATCTTTCTTGAAATTGAAGAGGCATAAAACAAATTTTCAAAAAACTGGGAATACCTCCTCTTTTTATAAAAGTAAGACCATACAATATGTCTTTTCGTGATTGACTTATTTCACTGAGTATAATGTCCTCAAATTCATCCCTACTATTCTTTTAAGCTGAGTAATATTTCATTGTATGTGCGTTCCACAATCTGCTTATCTATTCATTCATTCATTGACTCTTTTTATTATTATTATCGTGAATTGAGTGAAGGTTTACGGAGCAGAACATCAGTTTTACATTCAACAAATGATATACTTTGCTTCATTACAATGATTGCAATCCCCTCCTTGTACCCATTGATGGCCTCTAAGCAACTGTGAATAATGCTGCAACAAACATAGGTGTGCAGATGTCTATTCGTGTCATTGCTGTTAGATCCCTAGGGTATATCCCTAGGAGTTGGACTGCTGGATCCTCATAAAGAATCTCTATCTATAGCTTTTTGAGGAAGTGCCTTGCTATTTTCCATAGTGGTTGTACCATTTTACAGTCCCAGCAACAGTAGATAAGGGCTCTAATCTCCCTACAACCTTGCCAGCATTTATTTTCTGTACCCAGTTTTATTTTTGGTCACAATACTTATTACTACTTGAGACTATGTATGTGTTTTGACAAGGTATTTTTATTTATTTATTTATTTGCTTGTGTGTGTATGTCTCCTGGGTTAGGACATAAACTTCATGGGGGAAGGATTTCACCTGTTCAGTGCTATGCTCTCAGCTCCTTGAATAGTACTTGGCATGTTAAAGATATCTCCAGAGTGCCATAACTTCTTTTGGTTGTAATATCACAGTGGTTTTTGGCTGTTTAATATCTGCCTCACCCATGATCAGTGGTGACCAATACATCATTGTATACAAAAATTCATTAACCTGTCAGCTTGTGCATGAGTCTATTCTGACTCACAATGACTCCATGTGTTACAGAGAAGACATAGAGTTTTCTTATCTGTAAATCTTTCTGGAAGCAAGTAGCACAATTTTCCTTCTGTACCACCACTGGTTGGGTTCAAACCAGCAAACTTTAGTTTAGTACAAACCCAAGGACCTGCATGATGCCTTTGTTGTTGCAATGAGTTGTCATCAAGTTTCTCCCAAGGCTATGATATTTTGGAAGGAGATTGCCAAGCCAGTCATTTGATGTACCTCTGGATAGGTTTGAACTGTCAACCTTTCAGCTAGTAGTCAAACACTTAATTGTGTGCAGTATCCAGGGACTCTATCTGATACACAGCTGGTATGTAATAAAGACTAAATAAATGCATGCATAAAAGAATGAATGAATGTAAGTTGAAAATTATAAGACACAAGCATGACTTTATATCATGAGTATGGTGATTAGAACCAGTCGTATCTCCTGATCATACTTAGTAACACCAGGGAGCTGTGATGTGGACAATTTAAAGTCTACACTCTCTCTTTTGCTTTACTCAAGGCTTTTTGAAGGGATGGGCAGGCTCATTTGGGAACACAGTCTCCCTCCTCACCAATTTCTCCTATACTTTTGGTTCAGGTCCACAAACTCAGTTGTTAAAATTTCCAACTTGTTTCCTGTGCAGCTAACCATTTCCTCTAGCCAGTGCTTAATGCAACCTCACATAAAGACTGTCATTTTCTACCTTGGCACACTGGAATTTCCATCTTACTTGTAGACAGCCTGCAAGCTCATCTTGTAGCAATACAGCCCAAATTATGGGAGAGGGTGAGAAGGTGCCAGAGAGAAGCCGTACAGGTTGATGGTATATGCTGCCATAAACTTCACTGTCACATATTTAAGAAGACAGAAATAAGATACTGGCATCTCTAAGGAAACATAGCTATTCCTGACTCGGGGATATAAAAGTTTATAGCACCCAACTCTCTCAGAGCATCATAACTTACTTTCCAAGGGAATCCATCAAAACCCAGCCATAGTTTATTTCATAACAACATTTAGTGTGGTGATTCAAATTACTATAACTCCCTTAGAAGAAGTCTAGGGCTCAGAAAAGTCACTTAGAAGCACATCAATAGCCATCATTGTAAACTCCTTTCTTTTTCAGCTAAGACCTAGGTCAATACCTTTTGATCCATGCAAGGTCTGTCTCTAAGAGAGTACAAAATAAAATAACCGAAGGAAAATGTTTCAGGATAGTCCTTTTGGAATAAGATTATTGTGGAGTTTTTCTAACTTTTGCATTTTAAGGTCTTAAACTGTGGTTACAATTATTTGATCCCTGTTCCTAACTTTATCCATGCTAAGTAGCAAGCAAAGACCCATGGATTTGAGAACTGGTATGGATTTGTAAGATCTAGTTATGAATCATGTGCCATTGGAAGAGACATTTAATCATTCTGCTCCTCAGTTTCCTCCTCTGTAAAGTCAGGATGATAGAGTCCGCCTCATAAAATTGTAATGAGAGCAAAGTAAGATCATCCAAGTGGCTCATACAAGATGCTCAGTGTCCTATATTAAATTGTGTTACCCCAAAATATGTGTCAACTTGATCAGATCATGATTCGCAGTGATTTGGCAGTTATGTAATAATATAATGTGATAGTTATATGATAATTCCCTATGATGTGATTTGATAAGATAACCAATTAAGAGGATGAGGGGTAGGCTGCAATACCCTTAGTCCCATCACAGCCATAATCTAATGTAAGGAAGTTTCCCAAAAGTATAGCCTACAACATCATTCATTTTACAAAGATAAGTAGATAGGAGAGTAAGCAGAGACAGAGGGACCCATTACCACTAAGATAGAAGAGTCAGAAGTGGAGTGTGTTCTTTGGACCTCCAGTCCTTGCCCTGTGAAGCTCCTAGATCCAGGGAAAGATTAATGCCAAGATGTATACAGATCTCCAAGGGATGCCGGCAACACATTCTGAAAGGAGAGACGGATCTTCCTCCAAAACTGACAAAGAGAAAGCTTTCTCCTAGAATTGGCACTCAGAATTTGGACTTCTAGGCTCCTACACTGTGAACATCATACAGGAAGAAAGCAAAGGTTCTTAAGAAGACCAAGAAAGAAGGAAAAGACCAGAATGTCAGAAGAGCCTCTGAAATTTGCTCTACAGGGTAGAGATGCTAAAACAAATGGAAAAAATGAGGAGCTTAAGGAGTTCTGGTAGCATAGTGGTTACGAATTGAGCGGCTAATCTCACAGTCAGCAGTTCGAAACTAGCAGCTGTTCCATGGGAGAAAGATAAGGCTTTCTGCTCCCATAAAGATTTACAGCCTCGGAAACCCTTTTCAGGGTCGCTATGAGTCAGAACCGACTCCATGGCACATAACCACTACCACCATTGGTGAAATATTGAATGATGCAGAAAACATCAAAAGAAGATGGAAGGAATGCACAGAGTCACTGTACTAAAAAGAATGATCAATGTTCAACCATTTCAAGAGTTAGCATATGATCAAGAGCCAATGGCACTGAAGAAAGAATTCCAACTTGTACTGAAGACATTGGTAAAGAACATGGCTGCAGGAATTGATGAAATACAAATTGAAATCTTTCAACAAACTAATGCAGCACCAGGGGCACTCACTCATCTATGCCAAGAAATTTGGAAGACAGCTACCTGGCCAACTAATTGGAAGAGATCCATATTTGTGCCCATTCCAAAGAAAGGTAACTCAATGGAATACAGAAATTATTGGACAATATCATTACTATCTCATGCAAACAGAATTTTGCTAATTAAAAAACCGCTGCAATAGTACACTGACAGAAAGCTGCCAGAGGTTCAAGCTTAGATTCAAACGAGCATGTGGAATGAGGGCTAGTGTTGCTGACATCTGATGGATCTTTTTTATCATTACTATTTAGATATTTTATTGTGAATTGAGTGAAGGTTTACAGGACAGATCACCAGTTTTACATTCAACAAATCATATACTTTCCTTTAGTACATGGTTGCAATCCCCTCCATGTACCACCAGTTAACAGCATTTACCTTTATTCATTTTAACCACAGCATTCCTCCCTGCATTTCCTGCCAGTCCCATCTTTCCTCTGCCAACCTCCCCCCAGGTTGTATATTGCCTGCCCCATAACACATGTCAATGCATGTCTACCCTCTAGCGCATGTATTATTTCCTCCTCCTCCAAAACCATCATAGATGTTTCTTTTACCAAGAAAACCCCCCTCTGCTTTTTTTTTCTCTTGATGTACAAAAAAATACCACCACACAAGGATATATAATCATTTAAACAACCAAAGGTTATTTAATTGTGGAATCCAGCCTCCTGGCTGCCAGCACACAGGCTTTCTTTTTCCATGAATCTAGTCCTTAGCTACTTAATTTCTCCATGCTATACCTCTGTCTCCATTTCTGGTGTTGTTGCTTCTCTGGTTAGGGTCCCATGTTTAGCTTATGCTCTCCTTTCTTGATGGTTGTAAGGTCTTCTGCTCCTGGAATGTAAGTTAACTACTCCTTCCTTTTTGTTACACAACTTCTACTTTACAGTTGCACTAATCACAATTAGGGATGATAACAATTACTAACTATTGGATCAAATGACTCCTATCCCCATCTTCTTTTACCAGACCCATGTAGACAAGATAAAACATCAGATAGATCTTGGATGAAAACAGAGAATACCAGAAAGATGCTTACCTGTGCCTTATTGACTACACAAAGGCTTTCGATTGTGTGGATCATGACAAGCTATGGACAACATTGCAGAGATGGAGTATTCCGGAACACTTAATAGTGTACACAGACCAAGAGGCAGATGTTCGAACAGAATAAGGGAACACTGAATCATTTAAAATTAAGAAAGGTGTGTTCCAGGGTTGTATTCTTTCTCCATACTTATTCAATCTGTATGCTGAGCACATAATCCAAGAAGCTGTATTATATGAAGAATGTGGCATCAGGATAGGAGGAAGACTCATCAACAACTTGTGATAGGCAGATGATACAACCTTGCTTTCTGAAAGCAAAGAAGACTTTAAAAACTTACTGATGAGGATCAAAGACCACAGCCTTCAATATGGGCTGCACCTCAATGTTAAGAAATAAAAAATCCTCACCACTGGACCAATAAATAGCATCAAGTAAATGGAGAATAAATTAAAGTTGTCAAAGACTTTGATTTGCTTAGATCAACCACTAATACTCATGGAAGCAGCAGTCAATAAATCAAAAAAAAAAAAAAAAAAAAAAAAACCCCCAACATATTCCATTAGGCAAATCTACTGCACAAGACCTCTATAAAATGTTCAAGAGCAAAGATGTCAGTTTGAGGAATAAGGTGTGCATGACCCAAGCCATGAAATTTTCAATAACCTTATATGCATATGAAAGTTGGACAATGAATAAAGAAAATCATAGAAGAATTGATGCATTTGAGTTATGATGTTGGAGGAGAATATTAAAAGTACCAAGGATTGTCAAAAGAACAAATAAATCTGTGCTGGAAGAAGTACAGCCAGAATGCTCCTTAGAAGCCAGGAGGGACAGACTTTGTGTCTCATACTTCAGCATATTATCAGGAGGGACCAGTGCCTAGAGGACATCACCCTTGGTAAAGTGGAGGGTCAGTGAGAAAGAAGACCCTCAGTGAGATGGATTGGCACAGTGGCAGCAACAATGGGCTCAAGTGCAGCAACAACTGTGAGGTTGGTGCAGGACCAGGCAGTGTTTCATTAAATTGTGCATAAGGTCACTACGAGTCAGTATTTATTCAAAGGCACCAAACAACAACAACAGACAATTAATACATTTCTGCTGATTAAAGCCTTCTACTTATGATATTTTTATTAGAGTAGCACTTGATAATGAAGACATTCATTAAATATCGGTTTCTATTTCTGGGACACCATTTCAGTGAAATGTTTTCCTCAGTATCAACTTTGATCTAATTAGTTGGCATTGACCCTTGCTTCTACTTTGTACATTTCTTTTCATCTTTGTTCTTACATCTCTCCTGATTTTTTTCCCTTTCTTTTGTAATTACCATGTCACAACACCTAACTGTCTTTATCTGTGTACAAGATGAAGAGATGCTATATTGACCAGGTGAACTTATAAACGATGTGCAGGGTGACATTCAGGGGAAGAGAGGTACTCTTCTGAGGCTTCACTGGGAGCTGAACAGCTGGACTTTAAGCATTGGTCTTTCATACCCAATGAGCAGTAGAGAAAGGCCAGTTTTTAAAAAGCAAGCTCTTTCTCTAAGACCCTACAAAACAGCTTTTTGTATGCTAGTTTTTTTGTTTGTTTTGTTTTGTTTATAACCCAATAACCATTATAGGTTTATAACTTAAATTCTCATAATAAGAAATGGTCTTGATAGGGGCATAGAAGTGCAGAATGTCCAATTAAATTTCAATTTCAGATAAACAGCAAATAATTTTTTAGTATAACTATTCAGTATTTAGATTCCTAGTGTGGCATTATAGGATAAGCATTGGATTGCTAACCACAAGGTCAGCAGTTCAAAACCACCAGCCAGAGAAACTCTATTTAAGGTCACTACGTGTTGGAATCAATCCAATGGCACTTAACAATAATATTATACATAATATTGTAAATCAATAGAGAAAAACTAAATACCCCAAAAGGAGGCAAAAAATATGAATGAAAATTTACAGTAGTAGAAATATAAATGACTAATTAATGTGGTTAGACATATTCAGCCTTGCTAATAGTAAGGGAAATTTAATGTAAAAGAATAATGGAGTATAATTTTTATCCACTAGAATAATAAAAATTTAGAAGATTAAAAACACCCTGAGTTGGCAAGGGAATGGAGAATATTTGTGTGGATTATGACAAGCTATGGACAACATTGCGAAGTATGAGTATTCTGGAACACTTAATT
>NW_006408618.1:6287578-6314069 GCF_000296735.1 Chrysochloris asiatica
CAGTTGCTGGAAAAGGATACCATGTTTGGTAAGGTGGAGGGTCGGAGAAAAAGAGAAAGACCCCAACGAGATGGATTGGCCAAGTGGCAGCATTGATGGACTCAAGCGTGGCAACAATAGCAAGGTTGGCCTAGAATCAGGCAGTGTTTCATTCTGTTGTGCATAAGGTCGCTATGGGTTGGTACTGACTCAATGGCACCTAACAACAACATATCCATACGTTTAGACCCACAATTTTATTTTTCTGGAATCCATTGAGCATGTGCACCCATATATATGAATAAGGACAACATTGCAACATTTACTATGATCACAAAAAGTTGGAATACACAATAGTTGAAGTTCCACAAATTATTATACACGCCTACACTACTAGAATGTTGTTGTTGTTGTGGACTATTATGATAGCTCAGAGTTGTTTTTTTGAACTGGAGCAGATCTCACAGAGTTACATAATTTGAAGCACACAAACAATGAATCTAATACGATTACATCTATGCTCCTTGAAAATTGTAGGTGGCTATATTCTAGACTTGAGAAAAGACTGGAAGGATATATACTGGAATAATAACTGTAGTTAATGGGAAGAGAGTTGGAATGTCCAGAACTGTCCACATTTTAGTCTGTATTTTCTATGGTATTTGAATAATTTAAAAAATGATATTTAAAAGGCAAGGGGGAGAGATGATAGAATGTTCTGGAAGGAGTTCAGAACACGTAGCTAGGTGTCATTTTTCTCATAGATAAAATGAGAATGACGGTACTTGACCTTGTCTCTTACAGGAAGTTGTGAGATTCAAATGCACACAATAAATGGACATAAGCATGCGCTTGGGGGAAAAACAGAGCTCATATTAAAAAGTAATGAATTCTTATGGAATAAATGGGGTCAGGCATTTTACATACAGTCCCCATATGAATTAGATATTAATGCCCAGTCCTGTGGTGATGCTGTAGCGTGAGCTAACCACAGGGGGTGGTTCAAACCCACCAGCCCCTCTTTGGAAACCCTATTAGGGTCACTATGAGTTGGAACAGATTTGATGGCACCTAACATCAATATCATTAATTATCTTGATGGCAAAACTGGTAAGTAGCAGAGCTGAGGAATGAACCAAAGTGTTTCTGTCTTAATGCTTTCCCAGGGACCCCCAAGTTCTGCATCTTTCAAGGAGTCAAGTACCTGTAATCGCTAAAAGCACTGGCTCCGAATTCAGGATGCCTAACCTTGAGTCTCTACCACTCTCTAGCTCTGTGACCTTGGGCAAAGTGCTTGACTGTTCTGTTTCTCAATGTCCTCTTACAAAATAGATATATGTTACCACAGAGGGTGATTGTAAGAGAAAATGAGTCAATATATGGGAAGCACTTATACCAGTGCCTGGCATAGTAAGTGAATTTTGACTGTTATAGTACGCTTCAGTAGTCTGATTGGTTAATAAGAAAAGAACTATTTCCCAGGATCCTTTGCATTTGGGAGCCGTGAGGAATGGAAAATATCAATAGAACTTCCTTTCTCCCTTCATGAGGAAAAAAAGAAAAAACCTACATATATATTCTGAGTTCACATTTCTTTAGGACATCTCCACCACCCTTTCCCCTCCCACATGACAATTAGAAGAGGAATGGGACTTTGCTCCTCACACGTTAGGAATGTCAACTCAACCCTCTGGTAATCTCTTAGCTAGCCCCTGTTCCACTTAGCATTCCTGAATCCCTCCTGCATAACCAAAGGCCAACAAACATGAGTTTAGCCAACAGGTGGATGACAAAAGCTATTTCAGGGAGAACAAACAAGATGGTGTATCGGGTAGAAGCGCAGAGAGGAGCTCCATCAGCAACAACACAGAATACAGGACCAAACAGGCTCAGGGGATGGTGCCAGAACTCTGAACCACATATAAAGGAATATTTAGAGGGTTGGAAGGCTTACAGCTAGGAGAATTTGTAGCAGAAGCAAGAAATCCATTGCTTTCTAATTCAAGATGCTCAGCTGCTCCTGGAGCTGCCATCTTGGGCAAGACCAAGCGGAGGAAGGATCAGAGCAGCCACAGACACCTGACAGAACTGCAGAGATAAAGGTGTGGACATTCTTTTTTTTTTAATCTGTTCATTTGCCTCTCACTGCCTGCACACCTCCATTCTGGTGAATAGAGGGGGTGAGTGAGCGAGTGGGCACCCCACCCCAACCCCGGAAGGTTCTACTATGCACACGCACAGATATCCTCAAAATTTAAAGAAACAGTTTCCCCTTAAAACCAAATGGCCACAGCCGGCCCTGAACTGTTTATAACTATCCCTGTAGTTAGCGTTAACAACAAAACCATTTTTTGTAAGCCCAGCTTGTTGTTCTTGTTAAGTGCTGTTGAGTCAACTCTGACCCATGGCGACCCTGTATAAGGTTTCCGAGGAGCAACTGGTGAACTTGAACCGCCAACCTTGCAGTTCAAATGGTTTTGCAGTCTTGCGCATTAACCCACAGCGCCACACTAAGAGTCCATATATTAATATACCTACAATCCTGGTATGGTGCTGTGGGTTAATGCATCGGACTGCAAAGTCATTTGAACTTCAAGGTTGGAATTCAAACTCACCAGTTTCTCCTTGGAAACCCTATACAGGGTTGCTATGGATCAGAATCAACTCAAAGTCACTTAACAAGAGCAAACAATACTAAAGCTCTGTGCGGATTTACTTGTTGAGCCTCCAAGTACGCTTTGAGGACTCCAAGTGTGGTGCTGTAGGATCAACACTGGACTGTAAACCACAAGGTTGGCAGTTCAAACCCACCAGCAGTTCCTCAAAAACCCTACACACAGTATCGCTATAAATCAGAACAGACTCAACAGCACTTAACAACAACAACAACAAGTATGCTCTGAAGTCCTGGTGTGGTGCTATAGGATAAGCACTGTACTGCTAAACACAAGGCTGGTGGTTCAAAACCACCAGTTGTTCCTTGGAAATCCTAAACAGGGTCGCAATGAGTCAGAACCCACTCTACCAGCACTTAACAACAACAGTGCATTCTGGTCAGACCCAATTACAATAATGCTTCAAAACATGTCGTTTAGCCTGCACACACGACAACTCACACTGCTGCTTTTGTTGCTATGGGTATTTTCATAGTCACAAGTTTTGTTAGATTTTCTGATGTTGTAGCTACCACATTGCGGTAAGCAGTATTTGTGAACCTGTATCAATAACTTTTTTGAGAATTAAGTAGTAGTTAAAGGAAAAGAAGGTGAAATATAAAAAAAGCTTCCATTTAGTTACTAATAAAGTGGTAACTAAAAATATAATAATTATTAGTGGTAACTAATAATATAATTCAATATAGAAAGATTTTACCCAATTTTATTATGTCTTTATATAACCTAAAAAATGTTACATGTAAGCAGTTCACAGCTATATTTATCACATATTCTTCTCTAATTAAGGAGCTCTGGTAACACAGTGGTTATGAATCAGACTGTGAACTACATACAAGGTTAGCAGTTCAAAACTACCAGCTGTTCCACAGGAGAAAGACGAGGCTTTCTGCTCTCATAAAGATTTGCAGTCTCAGAAACCCTGTACAGGGTCGCTATGAGTGGAAACAACTCCACGGCACATAACAACAACATTCTCTAATTAGAACTGATAATACACATTACTAAAGATTCTGTATGGTTTGGTTGGGGAGAAGGTCCATGGGGGAGTGTTGACACAAATCCTGATAAAACTACAGCCTCCCCCACTGGTAGGTAAGATGACTTTGGGAATCCCTGAATAACAGCAGGTCAAAGAGGAAGGAGAAATAAAAAAGGTGGAAAGATGAAAAGAGCCCTATGGAAATGCCAGCTTTGATCATTAGCAAAAGAATACCACCTGATTCTTAAGGCTTACAGATTTTTGCATACAAAAGAATAATTTAGGAATGTCACAAATGTGATGCTATTGTTGTTGTTAAGTGCTGTAAAGTGGGCACTGAAAGGCTTTCAAGGCCAAAAGGCATAAAGAGGTAGAACTGGGAATCCAATTCGTGCTCATTTTAGTCTTTCCTGTGCCTCCCCTTTCAACAGAGCCAGAGGAATGGAACTTTCCTTAGGAAATGCCAACTTCTCCTTAACAGGATCACAATAACAAGCCTCCTAAGGAAAGTTCCAGGAGGAGATGAACTAGACTGGGGTTTGGAAGAGGCCAACTGAAGAGAAACAACTCAAGAAGAGAGAGACCGGATGCTAGTTTTGTGGGGATAAGGGTGCTGAAGACATGAATGAAATTCAAGGTTTGCCTGGAGCCCAGGCAGAAACTACTTTGGTTTCCTCAATAATCCTGAGGGACAGCCCTGTGTCTGGGTACTACAGACTGAGGGTCTACAGAGGGCTGGCAGACAGGGCCTCGCTGGGCCAATTTGGAGTCAACAACACAGCTTGCCTGCCCTTTGCTCAGACCCTGTCAATCCCATAAAGAACTGCTGTGAAGATGAAATAAAACAGCTGCTGTCAAGTGGGTTCCAACTCATTGTAATCCCATGTGAAACAGAGCAGAACTGTGTGCCATAGACTTCTAGCGACTGATATTTTAGAAAACAATTTCCAGACCTTTCTTCTGCAGTGCCTCTGAGGGGACTCCAACTTCTATCCTTTTGATTAGCAACCAAGAGTTATCAAAACCAAAATCCATTGCTATCAAGTTGATTTCAGAGATGAACTGCTCCCTAGGTTTTCCAACTGCCCCTAAGTTTTCTGTAATTTTTTCTGAGGAGAGGATGGTGGGCTTGAACTGCTGACCAACTAGTTATTAGTGAAGAGCTTAAGGAGTGTGCCACCAGGGCTCCAGCCAAGTGCTTAATAAGGAGGAAATTTGTTATTGTTGTTGCTACATATTATTTATTGAGTCTGTTGTAACTCATAGTGACCCTGTATAGGGTTTCTAAGGCTATAAACGTTTGTGGGAGCAGAAAGTCTTATCTTTCTCCCTCAGAGATCTGGTGGGCTCAAACCACTGACTTTGTGGTTTAAAGTCCAGTGCTTATGCTACAGAGCCACTGCTTCCAAAAGGGTCCAATAGGACACATAAAACCAAGTACCTGACATAGAACAGCTGCCTCACAACTGTTAGTCATGTTTTATAGTCACATATTAGTCATACATATTAGCCATATATACATTTGGGTTCCTCAAAAGTTGTAAAAGAGGCATGGGGTAGGGGGAGGACTGTGGGAAGCGGGTGAGAGTTCTAATCACTAACCCTGAAGAAGGGGGTTCTAATGTTCTGATATTGCAGCTGGGGCTGGGGGTTCTCACAAACAGTGAAGGACCAGCCCTCTGTTTCTCCAGCTGGGGGATAAGAGTTGCCAGTAGGCTTGGGAAGTAGGCAGAATGTTAAAGGATTTGAACAAAAAGGTTTAGTCCAGACCCTCTCACTTTCTACTTGGATATTCTGGGGTATGTTGCTTGTGGAGTCTGAGAACCTTGCCTACAAAGTGGAATGAAGCACACATGCCTCAGAAGGAGGCTGACTCTGAGGAAAGCCCACCCAGCCAGACATGGATGCGGCAGGAGGCTGGGAAGGCAGAGCCAGGGAGCACCTTCCATGACCCCCACAGAGCCTCCAGAGAAAGAACAAAGCTGAGGCAGTGGGAAAGTTTGTCTTCCCTGGATGTGGACCAGTATGGAAGGAAGATATCCAAGATGACGCCACTTTCTGATTCTAAGAAACAGCTGCCATGTTAGTCAGGCCCTCTCTTCACCTCACAGACCTTTCTGAATACAAAAAAGGGCAGAAAATTCAGACCCAGAGAAAAATAGGCTGACAGTAAATCAGAGAATTTAGATTTCCCATAACCAACAACCAACATGAATCCAGACTCAGTCTACTCCTTGTTTAATCTCTGTCTTCCACATGCGTGTACATGAGTATGCATGCAAAACCAGGTGTACACATGACTTGTTGTTAAGTGCTGTCAATTCGGTTCTGACCCATAGCAACCCTGTATAGGGTTTCTGAGGAGCAGCTGGTGGATTTGAACCACCCACCATACAGATCACATGATTCCACCTAAGGAAGTTGAACATAGACTTTTAAATCAGTCTGAAACTTGTACTTTAAGTCAGTAGAAAACAGAGCTTCTTTATGTAGAAGGTGAACACTTGTCACTTTCCTGCTGCATACATACATTGAGCAAAATCCCTTCTTTGCAGAATTTCTAAGAAAATTAAATAGTAATTGTAAAACCACAGACACAGTGCCTGACACAGAATAGCTGCTTAACCAATGTTAGTTATGTATTACTGTAATACTTTCCCAGGTCCACTCACATACAATAGGCCAGTTCTACATTATCCAACTCCATTCCCAGAGACTATGATGAGTGTGGCCCCTCCTGGATTTGGGCAGTCCGTGTCCTGCACCACCAAACATGGCAGAACTGCTGAGGGCCTGCCCCTTACTCACAGCAGATACAAATCACTCCAGGGCATCCATTCTAATTTTGACACCCAGCTGAACTTTCCCAATGTTAATAATCCCATTGAGAGGGTACCAACATAGAGCAGCCAGTCAGAAAGCAGTGTGGACAAGACTGGGGACAGTCGGCTTCCTCCTCGTCTTGTCTCAAAGTTAATTAAATATCTGGACTTATATCATATTTCAGGGTCTGTGGCTGCTGTTTTAGACAAAACACTCTACCCTGGCCCTGGCCACTCCAGTATAGGAGGTTGGTGGCTTGGCTAGCTTAGAGTAGCCACCAGGTTTTTTATTCTGAGGGATCACTGGGCTTTTGATTCTCAGCAAAGTTTGAACAGGAAGCCTTGGAAGGCTGCTACTGCTATTTCGATTTAAGTGCTATTGCATCTCAGTCCCCAAGTCATTTATCTGGTGAGCCAGCAAGACAGGGACATAGCCTTGTTTTCAAGGCCAGTCCTGTTTCAGTACACCAAGGACACTTGACAGACACCAAATCCTTGCAATTTCCAAACAAAACCTTGATGCTCTATTCCCAGAGCTCCCGGGGAAACACTCCTTTGCGTTCCCAGGCTTTGTTCAGCTGGTCCTCACTGATTGCCAGCAAGCCCCAGCTGGATATGCCTGCCCTCCAGCCCCTCCCTCCACTCTCAACCCTTTCCTGCCTGTCCTCCCATCCCAGCTCCAGCTGCAGAGACCAAAGCTCAAAGGCCAGATCCCCCTGAGAAGCTACCAGAGAGTGCAGCAGTTCCTGATACATATGCTGCATGGTTTACAGGGATGGAATGTGCAAGTTCATCGAAAGAATTGCTGGACTTCTATAAATACGGTATTTGTCTGCTAACCAGCACGTGATGACAGATTTCATTCAAAAAACTGCTACACAAGTAATTCATGACCAGAGTTGAACACTTCTTATTCTGTTTCAGCTTCCTTCCCCAAAATAGAGACATGAAAACACACACACAATACAAAAAAATAATAACACTGGTATTATTTTAAATTATGGAATCATTCCAACTTGCCAAAAGATGTAGCACACAATAGAGAAAACAATGATGTATCCACTACCCAACTTAAAAATAAAATATTAATATGTTGAAAACTGACTGTACAAGCCAATCTCAGTCCCCTTCCTTATGACCCCTGGTAAGCACCGTTATAAATGTGGTGCACAATATCCTCATGTGTCTTTATGCTTCACACGATTTTTTTATGTCTTATTTTGAGAACATTATAGATTCACATGCAGTTGTAAGAAGTAAGACAAAGATTCCTTGTGCCCTTCATCCAACTTGCCCCAATGCTGACATCTTGAAAACTACAGTACAGAATCACATGTGTGGATTCATGTGACCGCCACCACAATCAGGATACAGAACACTGGCATCACAAAGGCCCCCCAAAGACTCTGTAATAGACACAGTCACCTTCTTCTTTCCTCCAGCCTCCGCTCTCCATTTATATCATTTTGTTACTTCCAGAAAGTCATATGAAATGGATTCAAAGATTGCTTTATTTTTCAGTCAACATAACAGATAGTGCCAAGTTGTCCTACGTGTCAATAGTTCATCCCTTTTCCTTGTTGAGTAGTATCCATGTGATGGATGCACCACAATTTGTTGAAATATTCATTCACCCACAGGAGAGCATTTAGGTTGTTTCCAGTTCTGGCTATTACAAATAAAGCTGCTATGAATATTCATGTACAGATTGTTGTGTGAAAAATAAATGGTCAGTTATTTGATATAAATGGCCTACCACACACTATTATGTTTTAAATATGGTATTGATTTAACACACACACTGTGTGTGTATTCTCCTGCAACTCACTTGTTTCCCTTCTCATTACTTTTGAGATTTATCCATATTGGTATAGGTTGTTGTTGTTGTTGTCAGGTTCCATTGAGTCAGAACCGACTCATAGCGACCCCATGCACAGCAGAACGAAACAATGTCCGATCCTGGGCCAACCTCACTACCGCTGCCACACTTGAGTCCATTACTGATGCTACCTGGTATAGGTAGCTGTACTTTATTTATTTTTACTGCTAAAGCCTTCTCCAGATACAGAACAAGAGGATACCAAACGGTTTAAAATCAGGAAAGGTGTGTACCAGGGTTTTATTCTTTCACCATATTTATTCAATCTGTAAATTGAGCAAAAATTCAAGAAGCTGGATTATGTAAAGAAAAATATGGTATCAAGATTGGAGTAAGACTCAATAACAACCTGTGACATGCAAATGATACAGTCTTGCTTGCTGAAAGTGAAAAGGACTTAAAATACTTACTGATGAAGATCAAAGACCACAGTCTTCAGTATGGATTGCACCTTGATGTAAAGAAAATGAAAATCCTCACAACTGAACCAGTGAATAACATCATGATAAATGGAGAACTTGTTAAAAGACTTCATTTTGTTTGGCTCCACCATCAACACTCATGGAAGCAGGAGTCAAGAAATCAAATAAACTATTGCATTAGGCAAATCTGCTGAACAAGATGTCCTTAAAGTGTTCAGGAGCAAAGATGTCAGTTTGAGGACTAAGGTGCACCTGACCCAAGCCATGGTATTTTCAACAACCTCATATGCATATGAAAGTTGGACAATGAATAAGGAAGACCAAGACCCCCATAGAAGAATTGATGCATTTGAGTTTTGGTGTTGGAGAAGAATTTTAAAGGTATCGTGGACTGCCAGAAGAATTAACAAATCTGTGTTGGAAAAAGTACAACCAGAATGTTCCTTAGAAGCCAGGATAGCCAGACTTCAACTCTCATAGTTCAGACATGTTGTCAGTAGGGACCAGTCCTTGGAGAAGGATATTATGCTTAGTAAAGTGAAGGGACAGCAAAAAAGAGGGAGACCCCCAACAAGATGGATTGGTGCAGTGACAGTAGCAATGGGCTCAAATATAGCAGCAACTGTGAGGATGGCACAGGACCAGATCATGTTTTGTTCTGTTGTATATAGGGTAGCTATGGGTCTGAAATGACTCAACAGCCCTCAACAATAACAGAAAATGGAGAAAAGTTTGATGTTGCCGAGATTTCATTTGCTTGGATCCATAATCAACATTCATTGAAGCAGCAGTCAAGAAATCAAATGAAGTACTGCATTAGGCAAATCTTTTGCATAAGACTTCTTTAAAATGTTCAAGAGTAAAGCTATCAATTTGAGGACTAAGTTTCTCCTGACCCAAGCCATGGTGTCTTCAATAGCCTCATATACATATGAAAGTTGGACAATGAATAAGAATTGATGCATTTGAGTTAAGGTGTTAGGGAAGAAAATTAAAAGTACCTTGGACTACCAGAAGAACAAATCTATCTTGAAAGAAGTACAGCCAGAATGCTCTTTGGAGGACAGGATGCCGAGACTTCATCTCTCATGCTTTGGGAATGTTATCAGGAGAGGCCAGTCCTTGGATAAGGACATTGTAGTGGGTAAAGTGGAGGATCAGCATAAAAAGAGGAAGCCCCCCCAATGAGATGGATTGGCACAATGGCATCAGTAATGGTCTTGAGCGTAACAATTGTAAGGATGGTGCAGGATAAGGAAGTGTTTCGTTCCGTTGTACAGAGGATTGTATAACTATAGTATGGTTATACAATGGAGAACTATGTTGTTTTTCGGTACCATCGAATCAGTTCTGACTCATAGAACCGACTCAATGGCACCTAAAAACAACAACATAGTTCTCTATTGTATAACTATACTATAGTTGTGTAACACTGTAGGATAAGCACTGGACTTCTAACTGCAAGGTAACTGGTTCAAGCCCACCAGCCACTCCTTGGAAACTCTATTCAGGGTTGCTATGAGTTGGAACTGACTTGACAGACTTAACAACAAGAACATTGTACTAGAATGCAATATATTACTGTCATTTATTCATTCTGGATAATTAAATCCTTCAGATTCTAGACGACATAAAATCTTTCCGAGGAAGTAATTTCTCTTCTTAGCTTTGGAATGAGATAACATGGAAAAAATCTTAACTACTCTTAAAGACTTGATGCTTTGGGTCTGGGTTCTGTCTGCTAAATTCACTTGATGAAGCCATTTCACATCTCAGAACACACGTTCATAATCTGTGAAACAGGAGGTATCTTAGTAATAATAGCACAAATAATAATAATGCTTACTCTTATACTTAGGGTCGTGGTGTGGTGCTATAGAATAAGCAGTGGGCTGCTAACCACAAGGTTGGCAGTTCAACCCCACCAGCCACCCTATATACAGGGTCTCCATGAGTTGGAACCAACTCAACGGCACTTAACAACAATAGCAACAACCTTAGTACTTATGGGAATTAAATGAAAATGTAGTATGTGAATAAAAATAAGCTAAATTAAAACGTACACAAATTGAATTTTCAATAACCTCATGTGCAAGTGAAAGTTGGACAATGAATGAAGAAGACCATATAAGAATTGAGGCATTTGCATTGATGTCAGTTTGAAGACTAAGGTACACCTGTGCCAAGCCATGGTATTTTCAGTTAGCCTCATATGCATGTGAAAGTTGGACAGTGACTAAGGAAGACCTTAGAAGAATTGATGCACTTGAGTTCTGGTGTTGGAGGAGAATATTTAAAGTGCCATGGGCTATCAGTAGAACAAACTGTGCTGGAAGAAGTGCAGCTAGAATGCTCCTTAGAAGTCAGGATGTCCTGACTTTCTGTCTCATATTTCAAACATATTAACAGGAGGGACCAGTCCCTGGAGAAGGACATCATGCTTGGTAAAGCGGAGGGTCCGTGGAAAAGAGGAAGACCCTCAGTGAGATGGGTTGGCATAATGACAGCAGCCTGGCAATGACTCTGAGGTTGGCTCAGGACCAGGCAGTGTTTATTTCTGTTGTGCATAAGATCGATATGACTCAGTACCGACTGGACAGCACCTAACAACAACAAAATTAAAACATGCTAGAAAAATAGCAATTACAATTGCTAGTGAATGATTATCACCAAATATCCCTTTTTCACTTTTGGAAATCACCACCAAAGAGTATATTTTGGATTTTCCATAGAAAATTTAATTTCAAATCATGTGTCCTGCTTTGTGGACCAGAAGATACCATCAGCAAGCACAGTCAGGGTTGTTGTTGCTAAGTGCTATCGAGTCGGTTCTGATCCATAGTGACCCTGTATAGGGTTTTCAAGGAGTGGTTAGTAAGGTTGAACTACTGACCTTGTGTTCAAACTGACTTTGCAGTCCAGAGCATTATCCCTCAGGCCACCCAGTCAGGGTAGCTGTCCCTTTAAGATGGAGATTGTTCTCCCAATATACAGATGAAGAAACTGAGGCTTAGATGTTGAGTGACTGGCTCAGGATCATACCAAAACAGGTGTCAGGTAAACTTCCCTTGACTTTAGACTGGGTCCCCTGGTGCCAAAAGTGGATAAGCTTAGTGGCTAGCATAAGGTCAGTGATTTGAACCACCGTGTTTCCATAGAAGAAAGATGTGGCAGTCTGCTTCCGTAAAGATTTGTAGCCATGGAAACCCTACAGGGCACTTCTACTCTGTCATCTGGGGTCACTATGAATTGGAATGGACTCCAGGGCAGTGGGTTTTTAATGAGTTAGTCTAGATCCAGAGTTCACTTCTTCATACTTCTTCACTGAAAGGCTGACAGGAAATGCCCCTACTCAGAGCCTCCATCAGTGCCCAGGGCTGAGGGTGTGGTGTGGTGGCTATAATTCTGTTCAGCGATGCACAGTTCCCCTAGAGCCTCTCCCCCACATCTTCAGAGACTCTGGTGGTGGGAGACCCAGAACCTTACCCATGGCATGGGAAGTAGGGATGGCTGCATCAGACTTAAAAAATGCCTTTCAATATACATTGCTGGGCTAAGCAACAACCACAGGGTGATGTGACAGCAGTCTCCAAACGTGTGAGTTCTTGGGAAGCAGACATTTTTCTTTCTTTTAAGCCTGGAATCAGGAAGGGAAGACAGTGGGAGAGGAGTCTGGTGAGGAATAATGGTACAGAAATCAGGAGAGAGAAGAGGCTGGAAGTCAGGTCCGAAGCCACTTCCCCTTATTCTATCTCAGTTTCTCCTCATGTAAGAGAGTGGGTGGGTACTCCCTGACGTCCAGCTAGTCTGTCAAGCAGTGGTTTGTCTATCCCTCAGAGCAGACAGAGAACAGAGGAGGTCACATTACAGATGACCAGACATTCTGCTACTCTGAAGCTTTCTGTGAGAGCCACTCACCTGCCTCCCAGCTCACTCAAGCTTAGAAGATTCCCAGAGTTCTGGGACTCAGCTGAGAGAGTTTGGTTTTGTTGTTAAGTGCTGTCAAATCAATTCTGACTCATAACAATCCTGTATAGGGTTTCCAAGGAGTGGCTGGTGAGTCCAAACAGCGAACCTTGTAGCTCAAACTGACCTTGTGAGAAAGTAAGGTATGATAATAAAGAGGTTGAAAATATTGGGAAGAAGTGATCCCTGGTTCTGAAAAAGGCTGGACTTTCTGAAACATGACTCTCTTGAGTACAAGGTCCTGGCCTCCTCAGGCCTGTGCACTGAGAACCCCCAGCAAAGAGCTCAGAGACTGACCATCAAAACAAATACCTACGTAAATCAGACATATGTTGGAACATGGGAGCTGTGGGCACAACACTGTACTGGAAAGACCCAGATGGAATGAGAAAGCCTAACTTCATAGCCCGGGAAATAGCTCAACCTTTCAGGCCTGAGTTCTGTGTCCTTGTTTTTGTTAAGTGCCGTTGAGTATATTCCGACTCATAGCAACCCCGTGTAGAGTTTCTGAGGAGCTGATGATGATTCGCAGTCTGGTGCTGATCCTACAGTGCCACACCAGAAGTCCTGTGTGTAAGATAGGTAACTACACCCAGCCCACTTCACCATGGTTGTGAAAGGACAAAAATGTAAGACCACACTCAGGATCGCAAATCTGAAACAGTAGAGGTCAAAGACGTGTGGCAGAACACCAGAACACTGTGGAGAGTCTGTCTCCTGCACACTTCATTTTCATTTTATAGACTATGTTTCAAAAACAGAACAAAACAAAACCCACTGCCATTGAGTTGATTCTGACTCATAGCAACCCATTAAGGCATAGAACTACTCCGTACAGGGTTTCTGAGAATGTAAATCTTTATGGGAGAAGAAAGCTTCATTTATCTCCCTCAAAGTGGCAGGTAGGTTTAAACCACTAATCTTGTGGTTAGAAGCCCAGTGTTTAATCCATGATGCCACTAGAGCTACTTAGAATATGTCCCCAGAAAAGGACATCATGTTAGGTAAAGTGGACAGTCAGCGAAAAAGAAGAAGCCCCCTCCCCCCCCCCAACAAGATGGATTAGCACAGTGACAGCAGCAAATGGCTCAAGTGTAGCAATGATTATGAGATTGGTGCAGGAGCGGGCAGTGTTTTGTGCTATAGTGCATAGGGTAGCTATGAGTCAGTACCAACTCAACAGCACCTAACAGCAATTCCCATAATCCTATGGGATTGTTGTTAAGTGCCCTCAGTTTGTTCCTATTCATAGCAACCCTGTATAGGGTTTCCAAGGAGTAGCTGGTGGCTTTGAACCACCAATCTTGCGGTTAGCAGTCCAGTGCTTATCCTACAGCACCACACCAAGACTCTGCCCTCTGGGATTAGTACTCTCATTTTCTCCATTTTTAAGATCAAGAAACTGAGGCACAAAGAAGTAAAGTATCTTGCCCAAAATAATCAACAGAGGTAGTGGCAGAACCCGGTTTACAGCCAAGGCCAGTGCTCAGTGCTAATCATTGCAGGCCCTGCCTGCTCCCATCTTGCTCCTTCACAACAGAGGGCTGCCCTGGAACCTGGAGCTGGAGGGAATCTGCACCTTTCTGCTTTCCAACTGGCTGGGTCTCCCACCTGTGTCACCTCTGTAAGGCACGGGACCAAAGGGTCTGGGTGCACTGCTATGCTGACCCAATGATCTGTTTGCTTCAGAGTCATACAGAGGGAGGAGGAGCCCCATCACACCAGAGAGCCACAGGGTGTTGATAAACAACCCAAGCAAGCACCAGACCCTTGTGACTTTTGCCATTTGTTGTTCTGTGAAAACCCCAGCAACTCCCCTAAGAGAAGCCTGTCCCTCAGGGAGGCAGCACAGACCAGCATCCCCTTCTCATTACAGTTTCTGATTGAGGGCATGTAACTCTAAATCCATCATCACTGCAAAGTCCAGTCTCTCCAGCCCCTCAGACCGAACACCCCACCACACACACTCCTTGTCACCCACCCCCACATTCACTCCATCCTCTCTCACTCCTAGATCCTCCTTCAAAACGTCTGGCCCATCTGTCATGGCCCTCTGTCCCCAACACTACCACCTTCACACCACTACATAGTTTTCATTTGCTCAGCTCTTTGCTGTTTGCAGAGTGGTTTCACGTATATCACAGCTCTAAAAGCCTTATCTGAGGCCTGGGGGACTGATCTGTTTTAGAATTCAGAAGATTTCAGTTTTTAGGAAGGTGTCATGCTGCCTTACCGTATAGTATATGACACTTAGCAAGGTCTGGGCGACTCCCTGCAATCAGGCCCATTAATACTTCTGCAGCACAATGCATGAATATTCACACCAAGCAGGATCAAGAGCAGACTATAAATAACCTCCATCCCCCCTGTAGGTTTGCCTCCAAAGCCACATAAGGTTCTGTTTTCTAGTTTTGGAGTTCAGAACTGTGGATAAGAGATGAGGACCTGTATCTCAACATCTAACCCTGGGCTCTGCCCACATTCACCTCCTAATTGTCCCTTCCTGACTCCAGACCACAGGTGCTCGCCCAGCTGCCTCTGTGTCTCCCTGCCTTCTAATCCTGTTGCTCATCTGCCCTTGGAGACTCCGAATTCCTCTCACTTGCTTCCCCAGCTTCTCTTCCCAACCAAGCAGCAGCCTCACCAGGCCTCCTAAAGCCAAACAAGGGCCTTTCACTTGTCAGGCTCCTCCAAGCTTGGTCTTTCCTTTATTACATGAGGGGTTGATGTTGGGGGTAGATTAGGTGCTGCTGGGAATGAAACTGAGGCTAAGGCTTTACATATGGGGCAGGAAGGCAGGATGTATCACCTCTCTCGTATGCATCCCTGGCCACTGAGGACAGTTGCCAAAGGGGCAGACTTCACCAGGATGCCCTGAGGTAGAGGACTGCAGGCAAAGCCACTGCAGGACACAGGACAACATTCAAATCAGAATGGGAACAAGGGCAGGGTCAAGCCTACCCTTATGCTGCTTTTGTGCAAATTATAAAAAGTCTGAATTTAAATTGACTTGATGATAATGGTTTTCTTCCATGTAGGCATGCTGGAAGGCCCATGGTTCCACGCATGGAACAGCTATCTCCCCCCACCCCCCATTCCTAGACAGGTGCCCTGCACAGACCACCAACCAGTTGCATAGCCCCACACTGTGGCCCTGAGGAGGTAATGGAGCCTTACCAACCGACACTGAAGCAGCAGAGCTGAGTGAGTGCAGGCTCCTCCAGGGTTTGCAGGTCCAGCAGCAGCACCCTCAGGGTAGGCAGTGGTGAATAAAAATCACAAACCAGTTGCCTACCAAGTTGATTCCAACTCATGAAGACCCATGTGTTCATAGTAAAACAGTGCCCCACCACGGGGGCTTTCAAGGCTGTGTCCTTTCAGAAACACTTGAGCTCCCTCTGGTTGGGTTCTGACCTGGGTTAAATTTGGGTTAATTGCACCACCCAGGTTTCAGATAGCTTTGAGTCCCAGAAGTACTGGGGCTGGGAATGCATTTTTCAAGGAATGGTCTTGTTAGGATCTGCAGATGAGGGACAGCACCCAGACCAGCACATAATGAATTATAGCCCTCTTTGTGCCACAGACTGGGGAGACCTGGGATTTTACAGTCCCTTGGGGTCTCTAGTAGTTACAGGTGATTCCCAGCCTGATCACTGTGGAGGCACTGCTGTTAGGAGTGAGGCCACCTGGTGGTCCGGAAGGGAGGAAGGGAGAGTACTCCCCTCTTCTGCCTTCCTCCAGGCTGACCTGAACCTGGGATCTGAATGGCCCATCTCACCTACACTGAGGAAGTGTGGTGGGCACAGGAGTGGCCGAGACAAGGGAAGATCATTAAACAAAAAAGATGACAAATAAAGACAAATGGAGAGGAACCAACTATGAGGATGACTCAGGGGGCCTCCTCCCCTTTCCCTAGAAAATCAAATTATGACCTGAAATCACTGGATACATATTTTATTACTCAGATAATTTAAAGGATTAGAATGAGACAAAGAATTCATAAGCTGTAGTCATATTAGAAGACAAATTGTTTCCATTAATCTTAGGAGAAGGAAGGGAAGGAGAGAAATGTGAAAACGTACGTGAGCAAGAGAAGCAGGCAGAGATGGTGATGTTGGGGGGGAGGATAGTGAAAAAGGGGCTTTCTTTCTCCTTGACTCTCACAGTACCCACTGCCAAAGCCCCCCACACACACACACACACACAAACACAAAACAACAAGCCGAGGCTCTACTCCAAATAAGGCTGATTTGCATTGCAGATTTATCTCAGCTGCTTTTGCTTCTGTTGCCAACCAGAGATGGTTTAAATAACATGCATTGTTCTGCGTGATTCCTTATGCAAATGTTGTTGGCCTGTTTGTTATTCCTGAATAATTTCCAGTCCCTGCTGCCTGGGCAAAAGGAACCTCTCACTCTCCCAGCCATGTCAGGAGTCACCTGCGGAAGGCAGAAACACCAGAACAGGGTTTTAATGGTCTCTAGTCCCATTCTGGAAGGCCAGCAACTGTGCCTTGGAGAGTGGGCTCTGCACTCCATATCCTAGGCTCCTGAGCGTCTTAGCTGAAAGAGTTATGAGAATCCAGCCTAACAGCTGGAATTTATAGTAGAGAAAAAGGAGGCTCAGAGCAGGAAGTCCCATGTTTCTCTCTGAGCATGCAGCCTTCTGTGAAACTGGAGTATGAAACCAAGGACTGGCTTGCCATGAAAGAACGACTGAATGAATGAAGTGAATGACTTCAGCTTTATTGAATGAAAGGTGTGAACATTCACAGAACATTGCTGTTTGCTAGGAACAGGGCTGGATGGGGAAGATACAAACCCTGTTCTCCAAGAGCTCATTCTTTAAAGCGGAGACTGGGGTAAGAGAAACATCACCACTTTCAACACTGACTTGCCTCTCACTTCAGCCAGCTCACAGTTCTGGGCCTGTGTTAGTAATCTACAACCAGAGCATGCTATTCTTCATGGTTAGCACATCCCTAAGGTCACCACTGACTTCATGAGTCAGCACTCATGACCCTAGAGAACACCATTCTGAGTCTCATCATCCGTTCATTCATTTGTTCGACTTTCTCACTCGCCAACTCTCTGCTGCCTTGCAATGATCACTACTGAATGGGGTTATGTTTACATGCATAGGCCCTCAAACCAAATAGACCTGAGTTTAAATCCTCACTTTCTGTATGATGTTGGGCATATAACTGAGGCTCTCTAAACCTCAATTTCCTCATCTGTAAAATAGGCATAAGAGTAAGGATTAAGTGAAGCAGTATCTATAAATCCTCTAGCACAGCAGCCATTAGGTGTGGCCTTGAGGTAACAGCTCAATGCTTAAACCACTGTGCTAGCAGGGTTCTGTGAGAGAAAGATGAGGCTGTCTGCTTCCATTAAGTTTACAGCCTCAGAACCCTATGGAGCAGTTCTACTCTGTCCTATTGGGTCACTATGAGTCTGAATCGACTCGACAGCAGTGGACAGCACAGCCCTCAGCACAGAGCAACCACTCCTGAAGTTATCCTTATTATTTATATAAACTCTGCTAGGCACTGAGGATGCAGAAATGACCCTCACCCCTACCTCCCCTACCAGAGCACGGCAGCTCATGTAAAGTGCTCTGGAGGCCAAATGGGGAGAACAACTCTGTGTGTGGGTAAGCAGTATAGTGTCACCAAGAGATCACCTTGGAGCAAAATCCTATGGAAGAGCAGAAGTACTTCGGGCATATGAGGGGCAAGAGGCTCTAGAAAGAGCAAATAGTATGTGCAAAGACTCAGGTGTGTCAAGCTGCATCGCTTGTTCTGGAAACCACAGGCAGGATGGTGTGGCCCAAGTCCTGTTTCCTAGAACAGAAGGCACACTTGAGATGAATCTAGCTGGTACAAGGACGTTCTTTTACCTCTCCTCCTTCCATCGTCATCTCCTTCTGCTGTTTGAGCCCCACCCTTGGTGATTCCTATCCTTGTTCCACTGCAGAGACAGCTAAGTAACAGAATGTCACCTATGGCTGGGTGGTGTATTGGGAAATATTGTAGCGTAGTGGTTACGAATCGGGCTGCGAACCTTAAGGTCAGTGGTTCGAAACTACCAGCTGCTCCGCGGGAGAAAGATGAGGCTTTCTACTCCCGTAAAGATTTACACCCTTGGAAACCCTGTACAGGGTCGCTCTGGGTCGGAACCGACTCGATGGCACTTAACAACAACAACACAACAAAGGAAAGCTATACCTGGCACAAAAATGTCTTTTTAAAACAACAATTTCTAACTTAAAAAGTATGAGTCAATTAACAGAATATTAAGTAGAGATAGTAGGATAAAAATCAGGAAACATTGGGCTCCCATATAGAACACTAATTTACAGACTAAGTCTAGGCGACTAGACCAGAGTGGACGCATAGAGGAGCCTGAAAATGCAGATGGTGTGTTGCCCATGACCAGACTTGAATTGGTTTAATTCATTGAACATTCCCTGACAGCTCCTCATAAATCCAAAGATCCAGTCTTACTCCTGAGTCCCCAGTGCCTCACAGAGCTCAGGTTCTCCATGGTCCAGTGTCTCACAGATAGTAGGAAACCCAGACAAGTTTCCTGGAGTTTGGACAAACATCATGGTGGTCTTCCCATTGCACTGGTATGAGAGATGCTCGTTGGATGAACCCAACTTGACTCTTCTGGACTCGCTCCTCTCTGCAACTACCATGATGCCACTGAGCATATGGGGGTTGCAGATAGGTTGGGGTCATCGGAGCACTTTACAAAGAAGGTTAAGTCATTACATTGCTGTCTCGCTGGTATGGGAGGTCAGGTGGGTTGTGCTGAGCATCCCAACCTCAGAACTCAGACTCTCAAAGTGGGGTAAACTCAGACACCCTGCGGTTGTTTTTTTTAAAAAGGCAGCTGCCAAGGATCTTCACAAACCAACCCAGTGACAGAGACATGGTGTGAGTTAAGGATGTGAACTTCTCAACTCCTGGCTCTGCCCTTTGATAAGTTATTGCAGCCCTCTAGCGCTCAGTTGCTTCATCTGGAAAATGGAGAAGGTGTGGGGGCAGTTGTGAGGACTAAACAAGTTAATATCTGTACAGCTCTTACATTACAATTACCCTTGGCACTGTAGACAGGACACAGTGTTAGCTGTTATCATTGGCAGACTCTCTGGGGTGAGGCCCCCAAAGCTGTATTTCAGTCAAGCATTCAGTTGATGGTGACGTATTACTCAAGTTTGAGAACCCCTGTTTTAAAATCCTCTCAAAGGAGCCTGGTGGTGCTGTGGTTGACTGTGCAGTTGCTAACTGAAAAGTTGGTGGTTTGCACCCCCCAGCAGGTCCTCAGGAGAAAGGTGTGACAGGCTGGTTTTGTAAGGATGGCAGCCTTGGAAACCCTACGGGACGGTTCTATTCTGTCTTACGGGTTCTTATGAGTCACAGTCAACCTGAGGGCAACAGGTTTGGGTGCAACCCTTGACCTCCTACCCCTTCTCTCCTCTGTCAGTTGTAACTCCCTACAGTGTGACCACAGCCCTCTTACTCCTCTGCTCTCATTCCATTGTGTCTGTAAAGACAGTTCAGTGACAGCATCTTTCCCTGGCCTGGGATCCTTGTGCTCTTGCTCTCTTTTCCAAATCACAGCAGACACAAGAGGGAGGTGGGCCCAGGGGTGACATCTGAGGACAGAGAAAAGAAAGACATTCCGCACACAGGAAAAGGGGTCTGCTTTCTAATGTGAAGTTTCATTGTGATCCAGTGAGAGAGTTCCTGAACAATTCAACTCATTTCCACAAGTCAAGAGCAAAGGGACCAGGAAGGAGATGAAGATCCCCAGCCAAGACGAGGTTGGGAGACGCCATCTGAGTGACAATCAATAGCAGCTAAAGTTATTGCTATGGCTGTATGTTGCTGTTGTGTGCCATCAAGTCGGTTCTGACTCACAGTGATCCTGTAGCACATTTCCGAGAATGGGTGATGGGTTCGAACTGCTAGCCTGTGGTTAGCAGACCAATGCTTATCCTGTAATGCCACATCAGGGCTCGTGATTGTTTATAATAATCATAATAATGATGCCACTATGCCCAGTACCTTTCCTTAAAGAGCCTCCTAAATTTCCTTGAAAGGTAGGTGCTACTCTGGAGGCCTTGGTCACCCAGTGGCCAGAGAAGGAAGAGGAAAAGGGACATTCTCTGACAGTCTGGGAGGCTGGGTGGGAATTGAGTGTGATCCTTGCTTGCTCTCTCTCACTATACCTCCCAGTGGACCATAGAGCACTCAGAATGAATGCAATCCATTTGGGTATGTGTTCCTGAGTGGTACACCTGCTGCTCTCTGCATGGGGTGAGGTATGGAGGTGGGGTGGGATGGTGGGAGCCATAAGAGATGTGGTCTGAGCCCTTGAACCACACTGGTATGAGACTTTCAAGCATGAGATAAAAAGAGAACAAATAAGAAAGTATTATTAGCCAAGAGAGGGTGGATTTGTATTAAAACAGACTTGCTGTCATCTTGTTACTTAATCTTGCTGAGTCTCTATTTCCTCATTTATAAAATGGGGATAGTGATAGTCCCTCACGGTCTGGTTTTGCAGAGTAACTGCAGCCCACACTTGTCAGCTCTGACTCATGGTGAGACCTAATGAATGAAACGCTGTCCAGGCCTCACCATCTTCATGATCACTGGTATGTCTGAGTTCATTGTGCCCATTGTACCAATCCACTCCATTGAGGCTTCCCCCCACTTTCACTGACCTTCCACTTTACAAGACAGGATTTCTTTCTCTAGAAGACAAAGTCCAGCACTTTATTGAACAGTAGTCTGTTGTAATCCATAGGGTTCTCATTGGTTGATTTTCACAAATCTATCTCCAGGCCTTTCTTCCTAGTCTGTCTTCATCTGTAAGTGCTACTGAAACCTTGTCACTCGGAGAGACCTGGCTGGTATTTGAAATACATGTTGCATAGCTACCAGCATCATAGCAACTGGTTTAAGCCTCCACAGTTTGACAAACTGTCACACTAGGGATCCATGATCCTTCTCTCCCCTGACTCCCACTGCCCTGACTCAGTTTCTCTAACAAGCCCCTGTCCCTGGAAGGCTAAGATACATATCTCTTACCAATCCTTCCTGACCCTTGGGTGATTTTGCAAGAATCTTGATTTAAGACCGTGAGTTAAGCTGGGGCACAGATCACTACAATTCTACACATATCCCATGCTATCACACTAAGCCTCCAGCCTAGCAGATGTAAAATGTCAGGGAGAAAAGTGTTTTTAAACTATGATCAGTTAATTTGTATAGTCTAATCTTTTAATGAGGAACCCTGGTGGCCTGGTGGGTTACACATTGGACTGCTAACTGCAAAGTCAGCAGGTCAAATCTACAAGCCACTTGGCAAGAAAAAGATGAGACTATCTGTTCCTGTAAAGATTTCTAGCTTGGAAACCCCATACAGAGTCATTAAGAGTCAGAACAAACTAGATGGCACACAACAAGTTTTTAATGAAACCTGGTCATTTTTTTGAAGGGTAATGAAGACAATCCTAATGCTCTATGAGTTACTGTTAAACGATGTCATTTAAACACTTGAATACTTATGCAAATAGCATATAACTGCAAATAGCCCCTTTTGGCATCATTCTCAGAAGGTACAGCTTCTAGGAAACATACTACTTGTGTTTTCCTTCTCCACTTGCTGAAAAATCATGCTTACGCCTCATCCCCCTCAAATGCTAGAGGAACATGGGTAAACCATGTTAACAAGAAGAAGGTGAAAGATCCAGAGACCATGCCACAGGGTGCTCTTTAAATATCTGACAGCCCTCTTTAAATATCTCAATTTAAATGACTCTAATGTGAGTCAATGCCTGAGAGCAGGAGGGTACCAGAGCCATCCTTCTGTTCAAGGAGAGAAAGAATTTTCTAATGTTTGGGAATGACTCTCAAGGATGGAATACTTTGAGGACTAATGGAGTTCTGTTGTGGCACATAGGATAAGCACTGAACTGTGAATTACAAGGTCAGCAGTTCAAACCCACCAGCTGCTTCTCAGAAATCCTATACAGGGTCGCGATGTGTCGAAATCAACTCCACAGCACTTAAAAACAACAACTAGTGAACAAAGCAGAAGATGAGTATGACCAGGGTGATGAAGAAGGAATTCTGGAATTCCCTGGGTGGTTGAACCATGTACTCTAAAGTTCCTTGAGTTTGTAACTCAGAATGTCTACAGCACGCAGCATGTTCTCTGCTCAGTAAGAAGGAGAGAAATGAGAAGTGTTCCAGAAGGAAGGGGTTTCAGATAGCTTTTGAAAGATTAAATGGATGTACGTCATTAGAAAGGACAGGTTGGAACATTCTGAGCTGGGAAGCTTCACTCACCAAGTTCCCATTCTCATGGGACAAAGGGTAGGGGTAGTCTGCCACTCTGGCCCCTGTTCTTGCTTTCTCAGGAAGCATGTCCATGTCCTATCCACAGGTGACTTAGGTAGGACGCCCCCTAGACCTGGAAATAGATGGGTCTCCAGTCATCCAGCAACCCTAGGCCTCTCAGTTTCATGTTCAAAAACTACAGTGTTAGATGCCACCTATAAGTCTCAGCTGAAAGTCAGTGTGTGCCCCCAGAACAGGGCCAAATGGGCTGTGGCTTGGCTGAGCTGGGGTCACCTTAACTGTCAAACCCCATTACCCATTGCAGTCAATGCTGTCAAGTACAGAGAAGTCGATTGGGAAATAGCAAAACCATTAGAGCAGACAGATTGTCCTGGATTGGGTCATGGAATCCAGACACAGCCAGAGCTGAGAAGTCAGCCGGTGCTAGCCATGGCAGACAGGCCCCAAAGGCTGGACTCTTGACTGGTCCTCTTACTATTGTGGGACATTGAGCAAGTTACTTAACTTTTCCAAGTGTGGCTTTTGTTTTCTATGAATGGGAAAGGAAAACACTAACTCACAGGACAGTCATGATAATAACTAAGATTGAGCACACAGCAGATGCTCAACTAATACCCACCCATGAATTTTATTTCTTCATTTAGCTGAGGGTGACAGGTAGGCAGTGGAAAAGGGGCATTTTACAAGGTATCGGAGAGGGGCCCCACATTTTAGATAAGGGGAGGACCTGTCACCACTAGAAACTCTATCCAGTCAGACCTGGTTTGCAGAAATTATTCTCAACTCAGGGGAAAAGATGAAAGACAATGAATAGTACATGATAGGCAACAAAGAAGATCTAACAGACCATGAGTTGTGGATAAAATGATCCTAAACACATCAAAAATTTGGGGACAACCACTATTCTCCTACCTTCCTTGTCTCTGGGTGGTAGGTTGGGTGAGTGCACCCTAACTGTACCAATTTACAGTGCTCTGAGGCCAATCACTCAGCTATACTTTCTTCATCTGTAAAATGGATAATATAATACCTGCATCACAGTGATGGTGTGAGAGTAAATGCCACATGGATAAATCAGCCACACAGTGCCATGTCCTGGTGTGGTGCTGTGGGATAAACGCTGGAGTGCTAACCACAGGTCAGTGGTTCAAACCCACCAGTCACTCCTTGGAAACCTTACACAGAGTCACTATGAATTGGAACCAACTCAACAGAACTAGCAACAGTGCCATGTATGGCAGTCATTCAAAAGATGTTAGTTGCCCTCCTTATTTTCCACCTGCTACTGATTCTAGCCCTTAATTGAGTATGTCACAAAGATGCTAAGTCTCCCTAAACAAGTTTCCCACCTGCTTGCTCCCTCGGTTTTCTGGTAGTGATCTCTTACCCAGGGGCATATGAGAGTAGCAGCAGGGTGTAATGAGGAGAGAAGGAAGAAGTAGCCCCTGAGAAAATTGGTCGGCATTTATTAGAAGAAAGTTCCTGATGGGTTTACAAGGAATTAGTGTACCCTGCCTCTTACCAGATGCCACATTGATCTATCTTTAGAAACTTCTAAACAGGGGAAGGTTCCAGAGATATGACCATCCCTACTCTCCAAGGTTGACTCTATAAATACCCTCCCAACCTGCCTCAGCAGTTAGCTCTCCTCTGATCCAGAAATAGGCCCTCCTCTCAGTAGCCCGCTCCGCTCAGAGACCATCTCCAAAGAATGCCAGCTCTAGCTGGTGCCTGCACTGGTCTGGAAACAGAAGAGAAAAACAAGGCCTCCAACTCTCTCCTTCCTCCCCACTGCAGACCCAAAGCCACACTGTACCTCACAAGTCTGCAGTGGAGGCCAAGAGCAAGGAGAAAGAGGAGAAGAGATGGACAATAAAATCACTTTCCCTGAGACTGCACAGAAGAAGGGTGGGGGACAGAGAGCCAGCAGGGCAGATACACAGGGGTTGGGACACAACACATTCTTTCCTGAGCTCTGACTCTGTGCCAGAGTCCCTGAGGGGTGCAGTTTATACAGCTGACTGCTCACTTAAAGTTTGGCAGTTCTAATCCACCCAGAGTCACCTTGAAACAAAGTCGCAGTGTTCCATTTCCCCAAAAATCAACCACTGAAAACCTACTGAGCACAGTAACACTCTGACATACATACATAGGGTTACCATGATGTGGAGTTAACTTGGTGACAACTAGTTGGGACACTGTGCCAGGCCTTGCACAGTTCCTGGAAGTATCCCCTGCCTTTGAGGATCTCAGAATCTAAAAGTGTGCAAATAAACAGGCAATCCCAGAGCTGTAATTCTCCTGTTCAATGAGGCACAAACCTGAGTACCTGAACGATTCGGGGAAATGGAGGCTGAAAATCAAAGGGGGAAGCCAGTCTAAGAAAAGGAAAGAATCTGAGGTATGACCTTAGTTCTTGTGCCCACAGGTATTTCTCACTTTTTTTTCTTATCTGAAAATCTGTGTGGTAAACTATCTAACATCTGAATGATGACTTATATGTACCAGGGAGCACCATATTTACAGTAACCTTTGGTGTGTTTGTGATGAAACTAATTATGCCCCAATACACACGTATACTCACACACAAGTGGAGTCCTGGTGTGGAATCATTATATAAGCACTGGACTGCTAACCACAAGGTCAGTGCTTCAAATTCACCAGACACACCTTGAAAACCCTATGTTGTTGTTGTTGTTGTTAGGTGCCATCAAGTCAGTACCGACCCATAGTGACCTTATGCACAGCAGAATGAAACATTGCCCTATCCTGGGCCAACTTCACTACTGTTGCCACATTTGAGTCCATCAATGCTGCACTTGGCCAATCCATCTCCTTGGGGGTCTTCCTCTTTTTCTCTGACCCTCCACCTTACCAAACATGATATCCTTCTCCAGTGACTGTTTCATCCGGACAATATGTCCAAAGTATGAGAGAAGAAGCTTAACCATCTTGGCTTCTAAGGAGCACTCTGGCTGCACTTCTTCCAAAACACATCTATTGGTTCCTTTGGCAGACCATGGCACTTTCAGTATTCTCCTCCAACACCATAACTCAAAGGCATCAATTCTTCTATGGTCTTCCTTATTCACTGTCCAGGTTTCTCATGCATATGAGGTTATTGAAAACACCATGGCTTGGGTCAAGTGAACCTTAGTCCTCAAGCTGACATCTTTGCTCTTCAACACTTTTAAAAGGTCTTGTGCAGCAGATTTGCTTAATGCAAAACGTCATTTGATCTCTTGACTGCTGCTTCCATGAGTGTTGATGGTTGTTTCAAGAAAAATGGAGTCCTTGACAACTTCAACCTTTTCTCCGTTGAAAAGAATGTTGTTTATTGGTCCAGTGGTGAGGATTTTTGTTTTCTTGACATTGAGATGTAATCCATACC
>NW_006408618.1:6316071-6322723 GCF_000296735.1 Chrysochloris asiatica
TAATGCCTAAGATATCGATGTTGATGCATTCCATTTCATTTTTGACAACTTCCAATTTTCCCAGATTCATACTTCGTACATTCCATGTTCCGATTTTCAATGGATGTTTACAGCTGTTTCTCTTCATTTTGAGTTGTGCCCCATCAGCAAATGAAGGTTCTGCAGGCTTTTCTCCCACAAGCTTTACTCCATTCATGTTATCACGGTCAACTCTACTTTGAGGAGGCATCTCTTCCCCAGTCGCATTTTGAGTGCCTTCCATCCGGAGGGGCTCATTTTCAAGCACTATATCTAACAGTGTCCCTATAAGTCAGAATCAACTCAAGGGCAGGCACTTAACAACAACAAAAACAACACTCACTCACTCTGCTTTGCCAGCCTACAAGGCTGACTGTGAGTTTCCAGCTTGGCTTCCTTAAAGAAAAGGGGCCCCATTTTCAGATCATTCTGGGTGTTTCCTTGCCACCTGAGTTGTCAAAGCTGTCAGACACTGTCCAGGGTTGAAGGCAGGGCACTCCCCACTCCTGTGAGAGCTCTCCCTCCCAAAGCCTCCATTCCCTCAGCCCCAAGAGCTCAGATCCTTGAACTTCACTTCACCCTGGAGCCTGCCCAAGACAGCCAACAAATTAGAACAGGTGAGGAGTAAGGGAGGAAGAGGAATGAAGGAAGACCAAGATAAGGCAGGAAAACTGGGAGGCTCACAGGGGACTGAAAAGGAGAGGAAGAAGTAGGTGTGTGGCCCTCAAGTCTCTTCTCCATCCCCTTCCCATACTCCCCTATCCCAATCTCTTTCTGCTACCAACCCAGAGCCCCTACCTCTGATACACACACACATACAGCTCCAGGCACACATTACAGATGCATGACCTGGGCTCTTGGGTGGCCAGGGTGGGGTGGGGGGGTCCCTGTTACCCGAGTAAAATTTCTGGAACTAAATCTATATTCACACATGGATCTAAAGCAGTGTGGCGTCAGCAAGATGCTTTACCTCCCTACGTCCCAGTGTTTATCTTATTACTTGGGATTAGTGATACCAACTTCATAACAGCTGTGAGCATTGAGAGACAGAATGTTTGTAAGATGCTTCACTTCACCTAGCACACAGTAACTGTTCTATAGAGGGTGAGGAACAGTGGTGGTAGTTATGTGTTATGGAGTCAGTTCCGACTCATAATGAGCCTGTACAGGGTTTCCGAGGCTATCAATCTTTATGGGAGCAAAAAGCCTCATCTTGCTCCCGTGGAACCGCTGGTAGTTTTGAACTACTGACTTTGAGGTTAGCAGCCCGACTCATAACCACTACACTACCAGAGCTCCTTGTGAGGAACAGTAGCAATAGAATAATCTTGAAGAACCATGGATTTAGCATGCACCTGATAACAATCCCAGGACCCAACTCCTATCACTAACACTTCAGAGGGAGAGGGCTTCCAAGTGCCCGGTGCCTGACTGTCTAGAGTTGTGAAGGTGATTCACCCCTAGGCTAGGTGTTGTTGCTGCAGCCCCCACACGTGATTCTTCTTAAGCTCCACCATCTCTTCCCAGTACCTTTTGGGTCTACTGTGTGACTTGACATTAGCAGACCTGTGCCACTATTTGGAGAGACCAATGGTTTGTTTTTAAGCCCCAGTGTTATACTGAAGTGACCCTGGATATAAGAGAAATCACAGGCTTATTCCCAAGCAACTGTAAGTAGAATTAAATAGTCAGCAAGACTTCAGGGTTAAAAGTCAAGAAAATAATTTCTTTAAAAAGAAAAAACATCCTACACTCATTCTGTAATATTTCCTATTTACATTGAAGAAATGTCAATTCTTGGCTTTTGGGCCCCGCAAGGGACCATGGATTTAAAGATACTTACGAGACAGATATAAATCTTTGATAAGACAATAACCACAGAGACAGACATGCCTGGAAATGTTAAGTTGGTCTCAATTTGCTCACAGCTCTTTCCATGTTCCCTGACTTGACTTATAAACACCTGGGAGCTCTGCTCACTCGTGGAGAGAGTAAACAACCTCCCCTTTCTGATTTCCAGTGCACAGTATGGCTTATCTGTGAGCCCCGGGCACTTTATACATGTGCCAAGGACCACAGTAGGAAAGAGCAATTAGAGAAGTGCTAATTGTCGTTTTATTTGTGCATAGATCCCTAAAGGTTAAATGTTCTGCTGCTCTTATCTTGGTGCCTGATGTCATTGTGACTGTTCCCAAAGGAATCATGAAGCTCCCTGATTGTCTATAAGTTCCCCATCAAGAGAATCAGAAGCCTGAGAAAATCAGACCCAGAGCAGCTCAGCTCACCTAACAAGGAGCCCCAGTGGATTCTAGGAACTAGAGCAAGAGTATGGAGCAAGAACTGGACTATCAATAAGGACTATAGCCAGAGCAAGCAGCTCTTTGTCACTGTTTCTGAAACCAGATACCAGGCTTTGACTTTTGGTAAGAAGCTGGTAGAGGGAAAAATCTAGCCACAAAAATTGCTCTGGCAAACAGCAGACCACTTGTACAATTTGGACAAGACAAGAAGATGTGGCAAGGATTCTACTGGTAACAAGTCCAGCAAGGAACTATTGTATGGGCACTAGCCAAGACCTGTTGGCCTAATTCACAGGAGTCTGCCAATTTACATGTTATGTGTGAGTTGGGTCCCTGGTGTGAACTGTCAGTATTGTAAAATTCAACCACCTTTATAATTTATTAATGACTAGTAATGGCTGGGAATGAAACCCAGCCTAAAAAGAAAACAAGTGGCCAATTAATGGACTTGGTTAGTTGCAGAGAGAAAGCATTTCACCAATCTGCTCCTTCTCTGTAATAGTCATTTGCCCTCATTTGGCTTTAGGGTATGAAACAGGATTTGCTACATACAGCACACTTTCTGGGGGTCCCTGGCTTTATATTTAAGTTGCTCAACCACATCCCTGGGCTATGCTGACTGGTTCTCCACCTGCTATTGTAGGGTCTCCAGATTTGTCCCCTCCCAAAGTCTTCCCCACAGATAACTTGTAGGCCTCTGAGGACTTGAACATGAGTTTGTGCAATGCCAACTGTGTTCTTTCATTCTTCCCACCCCTGCTACCATTGATGAAGTGAAGTCACTAGGAGATGGTGCCTTAATGGCCCTACTGTGGGGAATTGTCCTTTTTTCTAGGAGATGCTTTGCCCATGCTCCCAGATGTCCTCCAGGAAATAGTCCCTTCCACTTCAGCGGCAGACTTCTTCTATCACCTTGGGTGTGGGATTAAGCCAGGGAACAGAGGCTGAGTGGCTCAGGAAGCACTGAAGAGCCTTCTCCCTTGGCCTTCTGTCAGGGAAGCATGAGCATGCTCCTCCCACCACCTTGGCCAAAATGCCTCTCTCCACTGAAGACCAACCCTATGGATCTACTACTCCAGGTTATGGATATACTACTACAGGAAATGAGGTGATTCTTTCTCTGAATATAGTGTTGAAAGCAAGTAGGAATCCCCCACCTCTCCCAAATCGAAAGGTAGAGGCTTTGAAGGCCAAAAGTGCTGTGCTGAAGGGTCTATACCAAAACCCAGAAATTAATCCTAGTACTGTGGAGTCAATTCTGACTCACAGCGACCCTGTGGTGTTTCCAAGCCTATAAATCTTCACAGAAGCAGACTGCCGCATCTTTGTCCTGCCGACCTTTTGGTTAATAGATGAATACTTAAACCCGGCACCACCAGGGTTCCTCTCACAGGGTTATAGACACAGAATTAAGGAATCCCTTTGTCACCATATATCAGTGACCCAAGTCACTGCAACCCCAAAGCCAGACTAAGTGCCTTAATAAAACTGCTCCCAGGATCACCTTAATCCAAATCCAATTCCTCTGGCTGCAGAGTGGGCCAGGAGGAAAACTGAGGACAGCCCTCTCCTAGTGCTAATCATGGAATCAGCATCAGGTTGAGGCCACAGGAAGGTTACAGCACTGCTGTGGCCAAGATCCCACCCTGCCAGGCCAGGTGGAGCAAATGAAGGCATTAGAGAATAGTGCTTTCATGTTGACAAAATCAGGATTGGCTAACAGAATCTAGCTGCTAACTTCTAAATACAGGAGCTCTGGTAGCCTAGTGGTTCTAGTGGTTACGAGTTGGGCTGATACCTGCAAGGTCAGCAGTTTGAAACTACCAGCTATTCTGTGGGAGAAAGATGAGGCTTTCTGCTCCTGTAAAGATTTACAGACTCGGAAACTCTATACAGGGTCACTCCGAGTTGGAACCTGCTACAATTCTCATTATTCCACCAATTCAGACATTGTGAGTCAAATTTTGTGTTAGTTATTAGGCTCTGACTCATAGTGACCAACGTCTACAAATAGAAATAAATGTTACACCATATTCATTAACACTGATTTGCTGATTCCATTGTTATGGCCGCTGTATATTTCAAAGGCCTTGTCCAATCTAGGAGGTTCATCTTTTAGAACTGTATCAAACTGTTGTGATCCATAGAGTTTTCATTGGCTAATTTTAGGCACTAGATTGCCAGGCCATTCTTCCTAGTCTTTCTTAGTCCAGAAGCTCAACAGAAGCCCATTCACCATGGGTGACCCTCCAGGTGTTTGAAAATACTAGGAGCATAGCTTCTAGCTTCATAACTGTGAAGCCACCACAATATGGCAAAATGACATTTTGGTGGTGAGTCAAATTACCTTCTCCATATCTAACTAGACTTAACTCCAGATGGCCCTTCCCAGGCTGCCTTTATGGCCTCCACTGCCAATCTCTATGTGTGGTATGACCCTGCCAATCTACTTCCTGCCTCTGCTTTGTGACTTCCACATTCTTCTGGCCTCATTCTCTGTTGCAGCCCACTGAGACATCACGTGTAAGGTCTAGCAAGGTTGTGTGTCAGCCTCAGACTTTCTGTCCTTACTGAGCTTCCTGAGTAACCAATATTGTGCACTTAACTTCACATGGAGTGTCATTTTTGTTCCTCTCACCAACTCATTGTGTAGCTGAAAAACTAAGACTCAGAAAGAGAGACTGCACATCCAGGGCTGGAAGCCTAGGAATGCCCTGCCCCTGAGGTTGGTGTCATTCCACCACCTTACTCTGCTACTCCCAGAAACCCTTCAGCAAAACAAACCTCTTTCCCAGCTGCTCCAACCCCATAACTTCCTAGGTCCTAGCTTGGTCTGGCTTCCTCTCTCCAGACTCTCAGTTCAGTTGATGTTTTCTGTGACGTGTACATAGCTTCATGCTTTAGTCTGATTCCTTCTTATCTTCCACCTGGCTTTCCTGGCTCCTGTAGCAATTACAGATTGACGCCTATACTGTTTGGCAATCTCAATATTTGTCCCCAAGGATCACTCCCACAGTGGCTCCAGACCCCTTAGCCCAACAGGGACGCTGTCCATGACAGTCTGACAAAGGCTTTGAGAGGTCTTCCACCAGGCCTGCACACACACCATTCTAGTAAATGGCCCTCTTACTTGGGTAAAGGAACTCTCCCAAAGGGAAACTGTGACTCACCTCATTGGCCCCACTTGGAAGCTCTGGCTTCCCAAATCTCTGTCAAACCCAAGGCCTTCCTGGCAGTACAGAAAACAGTCCAGGGGCAGCCATCCGCACACTGGAAATCTTCACTCCTCCTTCAGTTCTCTTCAGGCTAATTCCAGCTCATCTATCTTGCCCCTGGGACCATTTCCAGGCCCCTCATCCTGATGACTCTCCTCTGTAGAGTCTCCAGGGTCATCATTAAATCCTGCTTGTGGTTCTATCAAAGAGAACGAAAGGGAGGCCCATAACTGGTCACATGTAGAGTGAGGCCTGGCTACTCACAGTGGGGTCCTGATGGAGCTCCAAATGAGGGCCATAGGCAGGAACAGATTACCCAATAAGCAAGGTAAGCAGGGCTTACTTGTGCTTACTAGTCACAGGGTTTTTGTTTTGTTTTTAATCACAGGATTTTTACCATTACAAATTAGTAAGGTAAGCCCATACTTACCTTACTCCATCCCTGTAAGGGATTTTAAATTTGAAAAGAGGCTTTGCTTTTGTAGAAAGGTGCAGTGGAATTGGGGAAAGAGACAGATGCCATCATATCTAGAAGCAAAATCTTAGATGGGGTGCAAAAATGTGAAATTGTTCATGACAGATAAATAAGTCTGTGCTTACCTTGCTTACTAAAGGTAATAGAGTAATACAAGTAAAGTTTTACTAAAGGTAATACAGTTATGGCTGCAAGTATGCATTAACAGAGAACTTCCAGAGGTTCAAGCCATATTCGAAAGAGGACGTGAAACGAGGGATATCATTGCTGATGTCAGATGATTTTGGCTGAAAGGAGAGAATACCAGAAAGATGTTTATTTATGCTTTATTGACTACTCAAAGGCTTTCGATTATGTGGATCATGACAAGCTATGGACAACATTGTGAAGTATGAGTATTCATTCTGGAACTTTAATTGTGCTCATGAGGAATCTGTACAAAGACCTAGATGCAGTTGTGCGAACAGAACATGCCAACATTGAATGGTTAAAATTAGGAAAGGTGTGTGACAAGGTTGTATTCTTTCACCATACTTATTCAACCTGTATGCTGAGCAAATCACCTGAGAAGCAGGGTTGTGTGAAGAAAAACATGTCATCAGGATTAGAGGAAGACTCATTAACAACCTGTAATATGCAGATGA
>NW_006408618.1:6323343-6327633 GCF_000296735.1 Chrysochloris asiatica
ATATGGCAGCATGAATGGGTTCAAGTGTGGCAACAATTGTGAGGTTACCCCAGGACTGGGCAGTGTGTTGTTCTGTTGTGCATAGGATCGCTATGAGTTGGTACCGACTCCATGGCATCTAACAATAACAACAACAACCTTGCTTACTGGGCCTGGAGCGTGGAAGAGCTGTTCTCACAGCACTAATCTTCCTTTCATGAGTACTAAAGTTTGGGAATGGATGTGGGCCAGGAGATCCTGGGCCAGAAGGGGTCTGGGGTGGGGGGGATTGGGGGGGCACTCTGTGCAAAAAAGAGCTGCACCTGTGTTGAGGAAACTTGAAGGGGTTGTGGGACCAACAGAGGGCAAGACAGAGAAACCTGGGTCTGTTTTCCCCGCAGTACAGATGAGCTCAAACAGAACCCTCTGCGGCCACAGCACTGAAGGAGGAGAGGTGGCAAGAACCCTGCGTGCGTAACTCCTTGGAAGAACTCTTCAACACTAGGAAACACATACCGGTGTCTCTTCAATGCTATGGATCACACTTAGGCACGTAGAGGTGTTGCTGAACCTCTGGGGTCCCCTGGACCTTGATCAGCCTGGCAGGCCTTGCAGCTCTGTCTTCTGTGGCTCTAACTCCAGTGGTACTGACCAGACAGTCAAGACGGGGTACTGCCCCACTCCCGGGATCCAGACTGTGCCAGAAAACAGTCTATACAGAGATAATAGGGTGGGAGGAAACATCTTTGGTGATAGTTATTTTCTATCTTAATGAAAAATTTGCTCATTTTACACTGTTGAAGAAAAAACTTCTTGTTGTTAACTGCCGTTGAGTCGGTTCCAACTCAGCGACCCTGTATAGGGTTTCTGAGGAGCAGCTGGTGAGCCCGTCAATTATCACGTTTGGTAGCTGAAGTCATGTACTTTCGATAATGTATCTTGTTCCTCAAATCTAGAATATAAGCCTTCCACTTGGAATGTCGGTGGATGGGCACAGCCCACCCCTCATAGCAACTAACCACTTGAGGGACCACTGGAGCCCTGCTCAGCAGAGGGAACGGAGAATGTAAGACCTTCTGGGGAGGTTGGGAGGGCTCTCCTATAATCGATAACACAGCCCTTATCCATCTCAGATCCTCATCGGTTTGTGGCCTATTAAGCACTCCCTTTCTGTCGATAACCCACTATTATTGCTCTCTTGCTGAGAGCTCTGAGGCCAGCTTCCTCTTGGCTGGAAAAAAATAATGATTGTTTGTTTATTTAGTGCGAGGAAATGCCCAGCCACAAATGTACATTTGGGACAAAGCCAAGTTCTCTCATGCCCTTCCTTGGCTCAGCCCCTCCCCTACTGAAACTCCTGTACTGGTGAATTGCAGGCTGGGCTTTTCACAAGCAGATGGTCCAGGAACTGTAGGAATTTATATGGATGGGACCACTCAGCCAAGAACTCACCATGACCTTGTTGGTGAAAGGAGCAGGGAAGGCATTGCTGGGGAGAATCCAGCCACGCCAGGCAAGATAATGAGGCAAAGGGGATCTAGGCAGGTTTGGCCATGGGCTTGAGCCCTCAGCTGAGCAACTTCTGGCTAAAAACTCTCAGAAACATACTAGAGTCAGGACTGCTGGGCTCAATGTGATTTGGATGTAAGTAACCATTTCTTTCTGCTCCAGAGCCTCTCTTTCTTAACCTCCTTCTCTTAGCAGGAATTTTGTAGTCATTCTGATGTGGGTTCAATTCCCAGCTCCACTTACAAGCTGTATGATCTTGTCAAATTGTTTAATTTCCCTGAGCTTAATGGCTTATGCAAACGGGGTTGGGAATGATATGTTTTAGGGCTGATAAAGACTCTTCTTGTTGTTAGCTTCCCTGAGTCTACCCTCAACTCAGGACTTTGTTGCTGGTAAGTGCTGTCAAGCTGGTTCCAACTCATAGTGACCCTGTACAGAGTTTCCAAGGAGTGGCTGGTGAGTTTGAACTGCTAACCTGTGGTTATCAGTCGAGTGCAGTAGCATCATGTAAATGGAATAAAACAGTGCTCAGTAAGTACAGTGTTATCCCCATGATTGATTGCACAGCTGACCATTTTGATCCATAGGATATTTTCTTGTCCAATATTTTGGAAGTATAAGGGTGAGTAAAAAGAATCCACACTCCAGTTGTATATATTAAAACACCCATCCATATTCACAACTGATGACAACATTGAGCATGAACTAATTTTGTGGAGTAGGCAAGTGACAGTGGATTATGTGACAAAGCATTTGCAAATCAGCCATTGCTCTTCTATGAAATAATCCATGAAAAACTTGTGTGAGATATGTACTGAAACACCTCATGGAAGAGCATATACAGAAATGTTTTGACATCTGCAAACAAAATGTGGACTGATATTCGAAGCAAGGTAAAAAAAAAGCTTTCTTGAAAAAAAATTGTTACTGGTGACAAGATTCATCACTACGAGCCTGAGAGTAAACGGCAGAGTATGGAATGGAAACATCCTCAATCACCGACCAAGAAAAGTTCAAAATTCAACCATCAGCTGAAGAATTGATGTTTACAGTTTTCTGAGATCCTCAAGGGTCAGTATTGGAACACTAAAAGAAAATTTCAACCATCAAAAGAGCTTATTACACTGCTGAATGCTCACTCTTCAGTGATGCTCACTAAACAGCTGATGCCTAATTTTGGGTTAAATGCACAGGACTGCTATCCAACTGCATTGTGATCTGGGATGAAAACAATGCACATCCACACACCTCTGCCCACACTGTTGACACTCAGCAAAAACTTTGTTTTGATGTGTTAAAACATCCTCCCTATAGTCCTGATCTTGCCCCATCGAACTTTCACCTGTTTGGTCCCCTGAAAGCAGCTCTTCAAGGATGAAGATTCACCTCTAATGAATAAGTGAAGACAGCATTGCATTCAGGGCTCACAGTTCAGCCTAAAACATTATTTTCTAAGGGAATACGAAAGCTTGTTGACAGATGGCCAAAGTGTGTTGAAAGCAAAGAGATTATGTCCAAAAATGATGATGTTGTCTTTTCTAAAAGTTTATTTAAATAATTCTGCACCCAGAGTGTGGATAAATTTTTTTCTTCATTTTACTTCAATATTCTTTAACAAATACTAATGTCTTTCCCATCATGTCCATTCACTCCTTAATCTCTTTTAAATTTTAAATGTTTTATTGTGAATTATGTGAGAGTTTACATGGGAGAACATTAGCTTTACATTCATCCTATCATATATCATTTCATTGCCATAATTACTATCCCCTCCATGCATCATCAACCAACCAAAGGGTATACCCCACAAGCCTGCCCCTCAGTCGTAAGCACACAAACCCTCTCCCTCTCTGGGTTTAAAGTCCCCAGCTGCTCCATTTCTCCACATCATTGTCTCTGCTTCCATCTCTGGTGTCCCTGTTTCTCTGGGTAGGGTCCCGCACTCCGCTCTTCTCCCTTGATGGTCCCAGAGACCTTTGCTCCTGGACTGCAAAGTCAATCACTCCTCTCCTTTTGCTACAAAATGTCTACCTTTACCTTTCCAAAACACACAGTCAGTCCTGATAGCAATTATTCACTACTGTACCACAAGAGTCCTATCCCCATCTCCATTCATCAGTGCCACCCAGACAAACTGGATATTACTCAGTGGAGATTCTACCTTCCTCTGTACCCTCTGGATCTAGGCTCCCTCTTGAAAGCAATTCTTGCCTTTGTAGCCCCCCATTTTGGGTTGCCAATGTCCAAGTTGCCCATCCCTGTCTACGCTTTGTATGGAGGGGGTGGGAATGATCCTCGCTGTAAAGATTTGTTCCCTCTTTCGAGCTACTGCATCTATAGGTGTAGGTCAAGTTCATCAAACTGTGTCAGATTCATCTTTTTATCCTCTTCTTTCTTCTTCTAGTTGAGTTCTGATCATCCAATCATTGAAGTCAGGTCAAATGGGTATTATCTGCAAGTGTGGGTGTTCTTGTGTATATATGCCTTCTCTTATCAGCTGGATGCTGCACTCTCCACTCTAGACCCAGGAGTCCCCAGGTCTAGCCACACTGCTGGCCAACCAGGTCTCCACCCAGGTTCACAGGAGTCTATTGAACATGGTAGGACTTAGCTCACAGCTTCAATGTTCTGTTTCCCTCACTTCCCTTATTGGTGACCAACGTGGTCACCAGTCAAAGTGCATGTCTGCTTGTATATTCCCCTTGAGTTTTAGACTTGGAAGGCAGTTTGCCCTGAGGGGACCCGACTGCTTGCCTTGATGTCTCCTGGGCGAGCAATTTGCTTGTTCTTGTAGTAGTCAGT
>NW_006408618.1:6330136-6341425 GCF_000296735.1 Chrysochloris asiatica
TTTTGCCTCACCATCATAGCTCACCAGTTCTTTCTTCCTAGTCTGTCTTATTCTGGAAGCGCCATTGGAACCTATTCAGCATTATGTTGTCCTATGTACAATTGAGTTTGTTCCAATGCATAGTGTCCTCATGTACAACAGAACAACACGCAGCCCAGTCCTGCACCATCCTCACAATTGTTAGAATGTTTGAGCCCAACATCATAGCAAAACACTAACCTGCACTGACACATGGGCTGTGGTTGTGAATGAGGTGCATTGGCTGAGAATAAAACCCAGGTGTCCAACATGGGAAGTGAGAATTCTACCAATGAAACCCTAATGGCCTTGGCATAAAGACTGTGTGAGAGGACTTCTGGAAAGATGGTGGACTAGGTAGACACACTATATAGACCTTCCACAACAAAGATATGAGAGACAATATAAAATAGTCACAGATGAAAATTCTGAAGAAAGGTTACAGAGGTGGATGGAGCACTTGGTGGAAGGAGAGGCCAAGCAGGGACAGCGAGAGAGGGAAACTGACAGGTGAACAGTTGACCTGATGCAGCGTGACCATCTTGTGAGCAGTTTTGGCAGTGGAGGGAGGCCTGGCAGAGCAGATTTGCCTGGGTGACTTAAACTGTAATTTCTTCTTTTTCCCCATACTTGCCTTGTGATCAGTAGTGTGGCCAACGCTCACTTTCATCCACCTCCAGTGCAGACCCTGATCTCCAGGACTTTGGAGCTTCATGGTTGGGAGCCATGCCAGTGTGAGGTGGGGGCAGCTGTGCCACTTTGGTGTACTGCTTTGGTGCTTGGATTCAGGTGGACTCAGTTCCAGATCTAAAAACCCACAGAGCCACTAGACCAGCATTTAGCCAGTCACCCTGCCCCCAGCTTCCCTGTAATCCTAACAGACACTGAAACCAGCTCCCTCAAGGCCTCCCACACACTACTTCTGGATTGAGTGCCTTGAATGTAACTAACACTGACGCCAATAGGACTCTGTCTAGGGCCAGGAACTCTGCTGTCACATCCCTTTCACAGCCACCTCATGAGCACCTTGAATTACAGGAGCTCACCAGAGAGTTCTCCCCTCAAAGTCCAATAACTGCACTGTTTGTTTTTACAAAGGACAACTTCACAATGCCCTGGTGACTGCAGACAATTTTAGCTCATGCAAAGGAACAAGAGAGAATGGATCAAACAAATAAACAAGATGCAGAGTCAGAAGATGTTTCTGAGGAAGAAAAGGTCATAGAACTAGCTGAAAAAGAATTCAAAAGAATGTTAAGTAGGTACCTTCAAAGGACTGATAGAAAGATGTAGGAAAGCAAGGGGAACATAATACAAACTTTAGAAGAATTCATTCAGGAAAGCACTACAAGAACAAACAAAAAATAAATGTAAATTTTGAAATACTACAAAACCTGTTATTAGAAATCCAGAAGATTTATACTAAGATCTCAGAAATGGGAAATACACTGAAAGGGCAAAGGAGTAGGTGTGAATCAATGGAAGCTAGAATTACTGAGCTTAAAGATAAATATCTCAATACTCATATGCTAGAAGAACTATCAGAAAAAATTCAAAGAAAGCCTAAGAGTTATGTGGGACACAATGATGGGGAACAACTTAAAGGTGATTGAAATTCCAGAACAGGAATAGACAAGCATAGAGAAATTGCTGAAGAGCTGTTGGAAGAAAACTTCCCTAACATCATGAAAGATGAGAAGATAGCAAACAAGAAGTTAAATGATCCCCAAACAGTATAGATCCCAAAAGAAAATGATCAAGACACAGCAGAATCAAACTTTCCAAATTTGAAGACAAGGAAAGAATCCTGAGAACAGCTCAGGAAAAATAAAAAGTTATTTACAAGGAGAACCAATAAGACTAAGCTCTGATTTCTCAGCAAAAAACACACAGGCAGGAAGGCAATGGAAAGACATATACAAACCTTTGAAAGAACAAATTGCCAACCAAGAATTAAATGTGAATCGTATACCCAGCAAAGCTGTCCCTATAATAGGATGGCAAAATTAGGCCATTTCCTGATAAACAGAATTTGTAATGACCAGACCAACGTTACAAAAAATACTAAAGGGTGTTCTTTAGAACAACAACAACAGACAGATGAGATTACCATGCACAACAACAACACCCAAAACTCAATCCAGATATATAAGTATTTAAAGTAAAACAAAACTATAAGACTGAAAATAGAGAACCAGAGATATCAATGTATAATGAAGTCAACTACAAAGGAAAAAGAGGGAATAGTGTAGATATAAAACTTCCACTGGAAGGAAGTCAAGTAGATTTCAAGATAAAACAGACTGTTTTAAGCAGGGGGGGAAAAATTAATAAATCATGGGTAATCTCAAAGAAACAATACACCTGCACATGAAAATTTTAAAGAGAGGAAAATTAGACAGATTTAGTAAACATTAACACAACAGAAGTGAAAATGAAAAGAAAACCCACAAACAAAAAATGAATTCAGCATAAAAAATAATGTGGAACAAAGAAACCAGCAACACCACAAAAAACACACACAGAAAAAAATGACAGTAGTCAATTCATACCTATAGATAATTGTACTGAATATAAATGGATTAAATATGCCAGTCAAAAGACATGAAGGGCAGAGTAGATAAGAACACAGGAACCTTCAATATGCTCTCTACAAGAGACATATTAAAAAGATGGAAACAGCCTAAATGCCCATCAGCAGAAGAATGGTTATACAAATTTTGGTACTTATATGCAATGGAATACTACAAAATGTTGAATAATAATGATGAACCTGTGAAACACCTCATAACACAGTTGAACCTGGAGGACATTATGTTAAGCAAAAATAGTCAATCACAAAAGGACAAACATTGTATGAGACCAATATTGTAAAAAGTTAAAATAAATAAAACGTTTTCTTAATAAAAGATACAATCTATGGTGGTTACAGGTGGAAAAGGAGCAATTATTCATGGGCTAGACATGGGCTAGAGGGTAGACACATGTTAACATGGGTGACAGGGCAGGCAACATACAACAAGAGGGAGGTCAGCAGAGGAAAGATGAAGGCAGAGGGAGACACAGGGAAGAATGCAATAGATAAAGTGACTAGAGAGAGGTAAATACTGTTAACTGATGGTACATGGAGGGGATTGCAATCATGTAATGAAGCAAAATATATGATTTGTTGAATGTAAAACTGATGATCTGCTCTGTAAACTTTCACTCAATTTACAATTAAAAAAAATAAAAATACTATGTAAGATAAAGGCGCTCCAGTAGCATAGTAACTACAAGTTGGGCTGCTACAGCAGTTCGAAACTACCAGCTGTTCCACAGGAGAAAGATGAGGCTTCCTGCTCCTGTAAAAATTTACAGCCTCAGAAACTCTATCCAGGTTGTAAACTTGGTGGCACACAACCACCCCCACCCCTCCAATCATAATGCTTTAGAACGGGGATTCTCTAGTCTACCTTGCTCATTTGATAGATGAGAGAACAAAAGCTTCAATGCAAGGCTATTGGCCTAAGACCACACGAATTAATGAAAATTAATTCGTGGGACCAGCATCAAGGTGTGCTGATAAATTTCTACTTCATGTGTGGGATCAGGGTCAAGAAAAGATAGCACTCACTGATTCTCAGCTGTGTGATTCTGTGAAAATTATTGCAACTCTGAGCCTCAGTTTCCTCTTCTGTACTATGGGGTAATAGTACTGACCTCCTGGCAGGGATGCTGGCAGGGATGCTAGCAGGGTTGGTTGAGTTTCATAGAGTCTCACACAACATTTTGTGCAGAGAAGCCTTTAATGCACTTTCACTTCCTGAACCTTCCCATTCTTTCATCTCTACTAGCCTCTATCATCTTACTCCATCTCTTTCTTTACTTGCTTGCAAAGCCCATTTCTTTTTTGTCAAGAAGTTGAGAGGAATGGAAACATTTAAGAAGAGGACTATGGTGAGCCTAGGGGAATGTGACTCAGGTACAAGAGGCTGACTGGGCAGCCTTCTGGGGCTGCCTTCATGCACAGGAAGAAAAGAATCCTCCAGGTTTTCACTATCCATTTACATCTGTTATGTTCCTGATGCTACAGGTTAAGCACTCAGCTGCTAAACAGGAGGTCAGTAGTTTGAACTCACCAATTGTCCTGCAGAAGAAAGATGTAGCAGTCTGCTTTCATAAAGATTACAGCAGTAGAAATCCTATGGGACAGTTCTACTCTATCCTGTAAGGTGGGTAAAAGTCAGAAGCAACTGGTAGGCAACAGGGCTATCCCTGGATGGTGCCAAAGGTTATCATGCTATGTTTCTAACCAAAAGGTTGGCAATTTGATTCCACCTAGAGGTTCCTCAAAAGAAAGGCCTGGTGCTCTCCTTCCAGAAGGTCAACCACTGAAAACCCTGTAAAGCTCAGCTCTAATCTGATACACAAGGAGCTGTCAGGAGACAGAATCAGCTGGTTTATCTGCTGAAATCTTCCCCATAGCCCTGTGCAGTGATAGCTACTGTTTCCATTATACAGATAAGAAGACTGTAGTCCAGAATGGTTAAGGGACAAGCTCACCAGTCCTGTAGGAACTAGGACTTTCTGACCACAGCTCTTCAGGCTCTATACTTTGTATTCTCCCACTTCAAGTACCACATTCTCTGACCTCTCGTTATGCCCTTGACCCAATATGATGAAAAGAACATATCTAAGTTCCCAGAAGGTTCTCTCCAGTAAAATAAGGGTGGTGCACACTGCAAAATATGTGGCACCAACTATTTATCTCCCAGCACTCTTACTCAGTTGGGTTTCATAATTTATTGCAATGGCCTCACAAGAACTCAGACATCATACACACAGTTACGGGGTTTATTAGGGAAGTCATATGGAGTCCTGGTGTGACTCTGTAGGATAAACACTGGACCACAAGGTTGGTTTGAACTACAGTGTTGATGGTTCAAATCCACTCCTCAGAAACCCTATACAGGGTCGCTATGAGTCAGAACTGACTCAACAGCTATGAGTCAGAACTGACTCAACAGCACTAAACAACACCACCAACACAGGTTATAATTAAAAAATGCTCAGGGCACAGTTGTTCCAGTCAGGACAACCTCTCCTTAGCCATGCCCAAAGGACACACCATTATAAGCCTCAGCCTGAAAGCACTTGGCTCCATGGGTCACAAAGCTAGCCCCACCCCATTAAGTACCTGGAAGCACCCCACTCTGCAAGCAAGCCTCCTGCCCCAAATCACTCAGCTTTACTTGCTCCCTGGGCTGAGAAGCCCACTGCTCTGTCTCATCCCCTGGTTCTTGGGTCTGCTGCTCCTCCTCTGCCCCTCCTCAGGTGTCACAGCTTTGTGTCCCTGGGTCAAAGAGGTTCACTACACAGGAATCTTGAGGTCCAAAAGATGTACTCCTTTCCTGTTCCTTCTTCCTTGATGATCGTGAGATTCCCCCCTTCCTAATTCTGAGATGCTTAATTTTATACTCATCCTTGAGTGTGAAGCTTTTACAGTTAAATCTGTTAACATTCACAGCTGAATCATGCTATCCTATCAGTATCTTCTTCCACATTCAGACCCAGAAGGTATGATGGGAGTTACAGACTATGAATAGAAAGATGATAGATGATTTGCTACACCACGAGTCAACCCTTGGCTCTTCTAGCCATTGTCCCTTTCATATATGATGGATTAAATTTCCCCATATCATTTAAACTGTAAGCACACCTATAAAAACTTGTAAGCCAGCAACTTCATGTCTTTATCTTCCTCCCATTTTAGATATCCAATTTCTAAATTGCCCATCCCTACCAACCCCATAAAGGAGCTCTGGTAGTGTAGTGGTTACGAATTGGGCTGCTAATCTCAGGGTCAGCAGTTCAAAACTACCAGCTGTACCGTGGGAGAAAGATGAGGCTTTCTGCTCCTGTAAAGATTTACAGCCTCAGAAACCCTGTACAGGGTAGCTATGAGTTGGAACCAACTCCACAGCACACAACCACCACCAACAACAACCCCTTACTCTCAGGAGATAAGCATGTTCTTTGTTGTAAAGAATCTGTTCTTGTTGAAACTTTAGGCATCTGCATTCATAAGCAAAATCCAGTCCACAGGAAACCATCAAAGTTGCAGCAATTTATACTAGCTGAAACATCTCTATATTCAGTTGGGTTTTGGGCAATTCAACCTTTGCCATCCTCACTAGGTCAAACGGGTAGCAGATGCAAGCTTGAGAGTCAACATATGCCTCTCTGCACTTCAGATTAGTTGGCTCCTTCACTCAGTCTCTCTCTTTCAGTCCTAGTTCCTCATGGGTAGGTCAGTACCCATAGACTCAGAAGTCTACATGACTCCCTAAACCTCAGATCAGCTAGCTCTTCCTCTTCTCTTTCAACTCATTTTTCATGCTGCATTCCCCCCCCCCCCCCCCCCCAGTCACTTCCACTTATCAAGAGAACCCAGGTGGTCATCAATGAGCATACCAGCCTGTCTGCTAACCAGCTCCCTTTAATTTTTAGTCCTAGAATGGGTTTTTCTCTGATGGACAAGATTTTTCCTACCTTGATGCATCCCACAGAAACTGCTTGCTTGAAATTCAAAATGCCAGTCCCTTTTCTTTCTGCAAGTCTTTCCTTTAAATATAAATCTCCTGTTCTCTCAGAAGTTCTGAGTGGGACTCAGGTTTCCACCTAAGCCCCTTACTCTATACATTGGCTACTGACTTAAACAAAGCCTGTTCCTTCTGGGAAATTCCTAAATCCATATTTAGCATATTCAATCAAGTATAAGCTGAAGGCTGACTTACAAACTCTCTGTAATCAAGATACCCAATAACCACTCCCATCACACATGTGCATGTGACCTACGGCCTCTGGCTGGATCAAGTGTGCCCTGGTTCCCTAACAGTCATCTTGCTTAACAAGCCAGGAGTTTGCCCTAGGTGACTCGTTGGCAACTTTTCTCCCCTCAGTTGCAGCTGAATATCTCCTACACTTCTTTCAACCATTACAGAGAACAATAAGCAAAGTAGCCATTTAAGAACCACAAGTTTCATTTCTCATGTCCCTTTATTCTTTCTCTTACAAAATCCCATCATTCCATGAGTCTGGAGCCATTGCAACAAACCCCGCTTCTGACATCAACTAAAATAGAATGAAGCCCCAACCATTCTACCCCTGACACTCTTTTCTCAGCTGGGTTAGATCATTTGTTTACAATGGCCACACAGAACTCAGGCACCATACTCACAGTTTTGGGGTTTATTAGGGAAGCCAACCGTCTCAAGTCAGGACCAGACAATGCTCAGGGAACAGTTCTTTCCATCAGGACAGTCTTTCCTCAGCCATGCCCATAGGCAGGCCTCTCTCTGCCCTGGGAATGTTAACAAAGTTCTTAAAAGACTGCTGATAAATGCCCAAAGGCCACAACACTCTACTATAAGCCTCGGCCTAAAGGCATTCGGCTCTAGTTCTATGGGTCAGCAAACCTCACTCCCCCAATTAACTGCCTGGAGGCACTCCACTTTGCAAGAAAGTCTCCTACCCAATCACTCAGCTTTACTTGCTCGGTGGGCTAGAAAGCCCACTGCTCTGCCTCACCCTCTGACTCTTGGCTCTGCTGCTGCTGCTGCTGCTGCTTGTCCTCTGCCAGTCCTCCAGTGTCACAGCATTCTGTCTCGGGATTGAGGAAGTTCAGTGCACTCCACTCCTGGCTACTCTTCTTTGATGAGAGTGACATGCCCTGCCTCCCACTTTTGAGATGGCTCATTTTTTACCCATGCTAGAATTTCAAGCTTTTACAATTACAAGAAACTCTGCTAACATCCACAGCTGAATCGTGTCATCCTATCATCATCTTCTACCATTTTCTTTTACCCAGACTCAGAAAGGCAGAAACATTGTTTTATGGAAGTTATAGCTAGACGAGACATTAAATAATTCACTATGCTTACATGCACCCCAGCATTGATAGCAAAGTTAAAAAACAAAACAAAACCGGAAACAAAAAAATGCTGGTAAGGATTTGGAGAGATTGGAACCCTCACACACTACTGGTGAGATTATTTATAAAATGGTACAACCATTATGGGAATCAGTATGAGCCTTCTGTAAAAGTTAGCAGTGCCTTATGATCCAGCAGCCTCACTAATAGGTATATATCCTAGAGAAATAAAAGTTGAGACATGAATAGATACGTGCATTCCATGTTCATCACAGCACTGTTCACTATAGAGAAAACATGGAAACAACCTAAGTGTCCATCAACAATGGTACATGCACACAATGGGATACTATGCAATGTTAGAGAATAATGGTGAGTCTATGAAACACCAGAGATGGATTGGCAAAGTGGCAGCATCAATGGGCCCAAGCATGACAACAATAGTGAGGTTGGCCCAGGACCAGACAGTGTTTCGTTCTGCTGTGCATAAGATCACTGTGAGTTGGTACCTACTTGATGGCACCTAACAACAACAACAAATGAAACACCTCACAACATAAATGAACTTGGAGGACATTAGTCAATCACAAAAAGATGAATATTGTATGAGCTCACTATTATAGAAAGTCAACAAAAAGTTTTCATACAAAAAGAAACAATCTTTGATGGTTACCAGGGGTGGGAAAGGAAAGGAGGATAAATCACTGACGAGAGGGTGGGCATATATTAACATGGATGAAGAGGAAGGCAATATCTAATGATATGAGGGAGATGAGCAAAAAATGACGAAGACAAAGATACTGGGAAAAGTACCCATATTAAAGGCAACAGAGATAAATACTATTAAATATACACAATCCTAGAGTAACAATGATCTACAAGTGGATGCATACGTAGACATGCAAGTTGAACAGGTATGGGAAGGAGAATAGGACTATAGGTTTGACAGAGGATATTTCTACATTCATTTATCTATGCTGTAAATATAACCATGAATAAACTAGAGTAAACCATTTTGAAAAGCTGTTTTATGGAATCTCATTAGCCGTAACCAAGCACCTTGAAGGAATGAGTCACTGGGCCTGGTGTTCAGCACCTTAGTCTCAGGGGACACATAGTCAACTGGCATAACTGTTTCTAATGACAATGTTCTACATCCTACTTTTGTGAGTAGCAATGTGAGTGGCCATTTAAGGTGCAACTAGTGGTCTCTGTGTGGAGCAAAGATGAATGAAGAAGATTGAAGACATATGGAAACAGTCTAAAGGATGAAGTGACCATGTGAACCTCAGCCTCCACTTTCCTGAGACCTGAAGAAATAAATGAAGCCCAGCAACTGCTACCTATCACTCTGAAAGGAATCACATTAGAAGGTTCTGGATACAGTAGGAGAAAAATTGTAGAACAGAAAGCAAAATCATAAAAAAAAAAATAAAAATAAAAAAAGCTAGAGAGAAAGACCCAGGCTCACTGGTCACATAGAAATTGGTAGAACCCTTGAGGCTTTGGTCCTTCAGGTCTGGAACCAAACTCACCTTAGTGGCTCAATTTTCAGTTAAATAATAGCCAGGTCTACATGGTGAAAATAACATTAAGGAGGTACACACTCCTTAGAATAATCAATTATTTGAGATTAAAAAGGCAGCTTTTGTCCATATACAAAATTCAGAAGGTAGGAAGGAGTAGGAAATGGGGAGGAAGAGAAATGGGAAACACAGGGAGGAAGTGGGATAGTGATGTCCCATTGTGGGCATTGCAATCAAAGAGATGAAACAAAATGTGTGTGAGCTATTGGATGGACAACTGATTTGCTCTGTAAACCTTCACCCAATTCATATTAGAAAGTTATTTTTAAAAAACTGGGGGTAGGTGGTGGAGCAAGTGGTCAAAGGGGTAGAATGCAGTTGGAGAAGGTGGACTGGTATGTGAAAGTGGGAGGTTGGGATATGGAAGAAGAGAATAAAAAAGGAACTAAAAGAATACTTCTCATCAGTTTTGATTGGCTTTGTCTTGTAAAAATTCTTTTCAACATCCATGAAATGAAAGTCTAGAAAAGTCTATTCAAACAAAGCCACTTCCTGAGCAGTTTGAAGCAAATATTTCAGAGATATGTCAGGTATATATATATTTCAAGCATCCCTCCCTGGGATAGCCTCTGGAACCTGTTTGGAATATGTTTTTATGATTAAATGAGTTGTTGAGTTTTATGTGTGTGTATATTTATATAAGTAGGTTTCTGGTTTCTGCATTTGTATTTTTCTCCTCTTTCTCTCAGCTCCCTTTGAAGGACCGTTTTCTTTGTTCTGAGAGTCTGGCTCTACTTAGAATGTCTAATAATGGCACAGATGGTCCCAATTTATTACTGCGTTACCTATCTGGGGAAGATGGCTTCATATCCGTCTGTCCCACCTTCTCACCCTCTCTCCCTGAGTCACTCTTTGAGGACCATTCCACAGCCAACCTCTGCTCACTTCCCCGGCCATCCTCTCAGGCAACTCCCACTCAGACACAGCAGTTCAGAGCTCCCCCAGCAGAGGATCAGGAAAGAATTGCTAGTATCTCCAGTCTCAACCCTGGGTACAGACCCACACAGACTCTGTGCCCTGGCCTTGTAACATTTGCTGAATTCAATGGGGCTCTTACAGAGGACTAGAGACAGACTCTTTTTTCTTTTTTTTGCTGATTTTGAACTGATAGTGCTGGAAGGGGAGTGATGTATTCTTATGATAAAGAACGTTATGGGAAGGCTTCCGGGTTTCAGCAACAGTGAGCTGGGGTTTCACTGGCCAACCCTGGGACTCCAGTATCTTCCTTTACCCACCATAGCAAGTCTCCTGAGTGGGGGCTTATCTATTACGCCACATTCTTTCATTCATTAAACATGTTATGGATGCCTACTGTATGCCAGATACACTTCTAAAATTGTTGTTGTTATTGCCAAGTGCCATCCAGTCGGTTCCAACTCATAGAGATCCTGTATAGGGTTTCTGAGGAACAGCTGGTGGGTGTGAACTGCCAATCTTGCAGTTAGCAGTGCAGCGCTTATCCTGTACCACCACACCATGACTCCTGAAAATTAGGCAGTAGAGGAGAAAGAGGAAAAAAAGGGGGGAAAAAGACATTTTTAAGCTTCCCTGGGCATGTGGGGGGGGTTGGGGGGGTGGGGTCAGGGCGGGGTGGAGTCCTTGGGTGGAAAATATTGGAAGTTCAAATCCAACCAGAGGCACCTCAGAAGATGGACTTGGCAATCTACTTTTTTTTTTTTTTTTTAATGTTTTATTGTGAATTATATGGTAGTTTACATGGGAGAACTTTAGTTTTACATTCATTCCATCGTATATCATCTCATTGCCATG
>NW_006408618.1:6349352-6396188 GCF_000296735.1 Chrysochloris asiatica
GCCTTGGGGGTCCTGGACCTCGGCGGCGACCGGGCTGTGGACCGCCTGGGCCGTGAGGCGGGTATGCGATTTGGGCCTTGGTTGGGCCTGGGCCTTTGTGACCAGTCTGTGAGTGGGTTAGGCCTCAGGGCAGGCCTTGGCCTCAGTGGGAGTGTCTGGGCCTTGGGAGGGCCTTAGCCTCAGTGGGCGGGCCTGTGCCTTGGGTGTTCCTGAGCCTCGGTGGCTTGACAGAGGTCTGGTCTAGGCCGGGGCAGTAGTGGGCTGGGGGTCGTGGCTGCAGGGAGGTAGTGTCCGCATTTGATAATGTAAAAAATGCCTCTCTCAGTTTCTCTGTATCGTGGTACCCCGAATTTCCTGATATCCGTGCCAATATCCCTCTCTATTTGTTCGGCTTTGTTAGTTTATGCTTCCTTTTCTCTAGAAATGCAGCCGTCTAAGTGGGGTTGCTCTAGCCCTGCATTCCAAGGTCTGCAGGGGGTAGAGGCACTCGCCAGTGCGGGCGCAGAAGCGGGAGCCATGTGCAGGCAGGCAAAAGCTCAAAATGCCTGTGATTCCTCAGCAATTTGATCTTTTAAAAAAACGAGTTCAGAATGTTGAAATATAGGATCTTATGTTTGTTCAAAGGCTGTCTGTCTACTAGACCGAGGTTTCTTATGTATGATTCCATCCCTTTTTCCCGAGACTGCCCTACCTGAGCTGCCTGGTCAGGGAAGTGCCGGAAGTCCTCTGGCAATCTACTTTTAAAAGATTAGCCACTGAAAGCCCTGTGGTGCACATTTATACTCTGACACATGATCTCTCCACAAGACCAAGTGGGTTCTCCAGCAAAAGGGTGAAGGAAGGAGTAAGAAATGATCATTATGTTGAGGGAGTACTGTGTCTAGATATGGCGCATTATAGTTTCTATTTATAAAGTATTTCCCAGTCATCATGTCACCTATTCTTCAAAACAGATTTTGAATTAGGTAGAGAGAGGCTCAGAAAAGTGTAGCAATTTCCTGAAGGTCACACAGCTAACAAGTAGCACAGCCTAAAGAAAAAGACATCTTTTGGGAGGCAGTAGCTCTTGATCTTGGACAAGTTACTTGAGCGTCTAAGCCTCAGTTGTCCAAACTGGGAGCAACAACACCAAACATTGTTTCTCCTTTTGAGGACTAGATGGGACAAAGAGGTTCTGAACAAATGTCAGGCTCCCTTACATTCTCTCCTTCCTCTTTTGGAGTCCTTTCTTTCTCCAGATGTTGCCTTTCAATTGAATACTTCTTAATCACATGGAGAAGCCCCATGCTGTGTCTTTGGATGACTTTCTCACAGATGTTCATTTATGATTCCTTGTTCCCTATCCCTGCATTGAACTGTAAGCCCCCAAAAGATAAGCAGTAGTATTTTTAATCATTTATTTAACCCCATAGCTCCTAGAACAGTGCTCTGGATTCTATAGATTAGCAACCAGATGGACTGGAATCAGAATTGTCCTTCTTGGCCCCATTTCCCTGGCATCTTCCCTGCTTCCTTCCTCCTGCCAGCTCCCTCTCACTGTTCTCTGCCTGCTATTCAAGGTCATGACTCCTGCAGATCTTTAATTCTGTGGCCCTGCACAGCAAACCTAGTGGTGGATTCTCATAAAATCAATTCCACTCATAGCACCTATAAAGTCCCATGAGGTCTCCAAGGCTGTAATCTTTATGTGGAATCCTGATGTGGCACTGCAGGATAAGCACTAGACTGCTAATCACAAAGTTGGTGGTTCAAATCCACCAGCCACTCCTTGGAGATCCTATAGAGTTGTTATGAGTTGGAACCAACTTGATGGCACTTAACAACAACAACAATCTTTATGCAAACCAACTGCCACATAATTCACAATAAAACATTTAAGAAAAAAAAAGAGGGAATCTAGAGCCAGAGGGCAGGGAGGAAGGTAGAATCTTCATTGAGTAATATCCAATCTGTCTAGGCAAGGTTGATGAAAGGAAATGCGAATAGGTCTCTTGTGATACAATAGTGAATAATTGTTATCAGGAGTGAGGGTTGGAAATGCAAAGGTAGACGTTATGTAGCAAGGCGGGGAGTGATTAACTTTTCAGTCTAGGAGCGGAGGTCCCTGGGACCATCAAGGAAGAAAAGCGGAGAGCGAGACCCTACCCAGAGAAGCAGTGACGCCAGAGATGGAGGCAGAAATGATGACGTGGAGAGATGGAGTGGTTGGGGATTTTAGACCCAGAGAGGGAGAGGGGCTGTGTGCTGATGACCAGGGTGGGGAGGGGCAGGCTTGCAGGGTCTACCCTGTGGTGGGTTGATGATGAATGGAGGATTGTAGCCATGGCAATGAAACAATATACGATAGGATGAATGTAAACTAATGTTCTCCCATGTAAACTATCACATAATTCACAATAAAACACTAAAAAAAAAAGAGTACCATGGACTTCCAGAAGAATCAACAAATCTGTGCTGGAAGAAGCAAAGCCAGAGTGTTCCTTAGAAGTCAGACTGGTGAGACTTCATCTCTCATACTTTGGACATGTCCCTGGAGAAGAACATCATGCTTAATAAATTGGAGGGTCAGAGAAAAAGGAGGACCCCCAACAAGACAAATCGACATAGTGGTTGCAGCAGTGGGTTCAAGCATAACAACAATTGTGAGGATGGCACAAGATCAGGCAGTGTTTCGTTCTGTTGTGCACAGGGTCACTGAGTCAGAGTCGACTCAATGGCACCTAACAATAACAACATGAGTTGGAACCAACTCAATGACACTTAACAACAACAAAAAGTTAAAAGTAGTTTTACTGTTCTACTCAGTTGTTCCTGAACCCGATGGGGTCCTGACTTCTCAGGGCATACCACATGGCCATTCCCTGGGTCCACAGACAGCATTCTCCAGACCACTTCCTCAGCTTGGTTCTTTTAACTCCCTTGTTTTCTCTTCAAAAATCCCATCTCTTCATGCCTAGAACCTTGTCTATTTGTATGATTGTTGTTGTTGTTGTTAGGTGTCAATTCATAGCGACTCTTGTGTACAACAGAACAAACCACTGCCCTGTCCTGAGCCAACCTCACAATTGTTGCCATGCTTGAGCCCACTGATGCTGCCATATTGCCAATCCATCTCATTGGGGGTCTTCCTCTTTTTCTCTGACTCTCCACCTTACCAAACATGATATCCTTCTCCAGCGACTGCTCCCTCCTGATAATATGTCTGAATTATGAAAGACAAAGTTTGGCCATCCTGGTCTCCAAGGAGCACTCTGGCTACTCTTCTTCCAACACAGATCTGTTGGTTCTATTGGCAGCCCATGGCACTTTCAATATTCTTCTCCAACACAATAACTCAAAAGCATCAATTCTTCTACAGCCTTCCTTATTCTGTCCAGCTTTTGCATGCATATGAGGTTATTGAAAATACCATGGCTTGGGTCAGGCACACCTTAGTACTCAAGCTGACATCTTTTCTCTTCAACACTACAAATCTTGTGCAGCAGATTTGCCTAATGCAATATGTCGTTGGATTTCTTGACTGCCACTTCCATGAGTGTTTATGGTTGCTCCAATAAGAATGAAGTCCTTAACAACTTCAATCTTTTCTCCATTGGTAAGAATGTTGTTTATTGGTCCAGTAGTGAGGATTTTTGTTTTCTTTACATTGAGATGCCATCCATATCGAAGGCTGTGGTCTTTGCTCTTCATCAGTAAGTATTTTAAGTCCTCTTCACTTTCAGCAAGCAAGGTTGTATCATCTGCATATCACAGGTTGTTAAGGAGTCCTCCTATAATCTTGATGCCACGTTTTTCTTCATAGAACCTAGCTTCTTGGATGATTTGCTCAGCATACAGGTTGATAAGTATGGTGAAAAAGTACAACCCTCTTGCACACCTTTCTTAATTTTAAACCATTCAGTGTTCCCATGTTCTGTTCAAATAACTGCCTCTTGGTCCAGGTACAGATTCCTCATGAGCACAATTAAGTGTTCCGGAATACTCATACTTCACAATGTTGTTCATAGCTTGTCATGATCCACACAAACAAAAGCCTCTGTGTAGTCAATAAAGCACAGGTAAACATCTTTCTGGTATTCTCTGTTTTCAGCCAAGATCCACTGGACATCAGCAATGATATCCCTAGTTCTACATCCACTTCTAAATCCAGTTTGAACTTTTGGAAGTTCTTGGTCAATGTATGCTTTCAGCCGTTTCTGTGTTACCTTTAGTAATTACTTTACTTGCATGGGATATCAAAGATATTGTATAGTTAGGCGGCTGCATTTGGAAGAAGAGAGAATGGAGGTACCTCTAATTCTGAGAGTAGTAGAGCAGAAGAAGAGGAAATAGATACCATGCTGGTCCAGGTTCTTTGGAAGCATCTAAAAACAATGGGATCTTTTTCAGGGAAAAGATTACCTTTTTACTAGTGCAGTTCCTCCACCTGATTTTGCTAATGGGGTAGCTGGTTCACCTCCAGTCTAGAGTGATATTTAAATGGTCCCTCTAATGCTTAGCTTTAGGATGATCTAGAATCCAAAAAGGAGTCAAAATGAAGAAAATCCTTCCCAGTCACATTTCTTTCATTTTCACCCTCCATAGATCTTTGTGATCTAATTTTGGTTGGTCTTCTTCTTCTCTGTCAAGTTCATCTCAAGCAGATATATCTCTGTACCTCAGTTGCTCAATCTGTGTAATGGGTTTAGAAGATGCATCTTACATTGGACATAAGAGAAAAATTATGTCTCAAAGTCTGGAGTTCATTTAACCTTCTCCCTACCACCTTGTACTACTCATTTCAGGCCTGAACCCTAGAAAACTCCAGGAGAATACTCAGAGAACAATCTGTCACCCAGTTTTTATTCCCATTACTCTTTCTTCCAACCATCTCTCACCCAAGTTCTTACCCAGACAGACACTCCACAGACGAGAAAACGAACTCCTCCTTCACTGTTCTTGTGGACGGGGCTTCCCTGTGTCCCTCAGCTCCTTACCACTCTGTGTAAAATGTAAATAATAATAGAATCTGCTTTGTAGAGTATTGTGTAGATTACAGAGACTGCTATTTTTAAAGCATTTAGGATACACTTAGAGAGTGAAAGTGTGTTTGTTTCATATGATTCTCATAGTGATCTCAGGAGACAGGCATTTTTACCACCTTTTCAGCATAAGGAACCTGAGGCTAAGAGAAGTAAAGTGACTCACCCAGGCCTTAAAGCTACTAAGTGGCAGAGCCAGGACTCAAATCTGGGGCTTCTCTAACTGCAGCATTCGCTATTGGGATAGGCAGCCTCAGTGAAAATGGAATGAATGGTTCTTGCCTGCAGGAAATGTAATCTGGTCAAGGAGACTGTACAAATGCATGGAAAATTCCTCAAACTGCGTGTACCCAGAGCTGTTTCATAACTGGGGAAATCAGGAGGGAAGGACTGTGGAGTACGATGTCTGTCAAACTCTCAGTGAAACTGTTTGTTGTCAGAAAGGCAGGGCTCTGACTCTACTCCCACTGCCTGGGGAATGAGGCACCCTGCCCAGCCCCCTGCCCTCCTCCTCACCATCACCAGTGTGAGCCCCAGCCCCTCTCCCTGCCATCACCAGCCTCAGCCTGGAAATAGCCCCCCTGGTTTGATTGACTGCCAAGAAATAAACATCAAAAAACTCGACTAGATTAGCAAGGCAGCATATGCTGCTCATGGGAAGTTAAACAATTGCACTTCTAAATAACAGCTCGACATGGAATAGAAGAGATGTCACAAGGCAGGGTATGATTAATTGCCAAATGAATTACTGAAATTATAATTGCATAGGAGTTCAGAGGAGCGCATGATTGCTGCAGGCGGGAATGGTCAGGAGATGCCAGGGAGGACGGCTGGGTGAGCTGGGTACAGACTGGGCTGGAGGTACTCCTAGAAGGTGGGGTAAGATGGTACAGAGGTGGGGTGGCTCTCCCTCCTCCACTCGTGGCCTTGGTACCAGTAGCTGAACTCCAGACGGACCTGCCCACTGATAGCATCCACCCCTCAGAGGATTTGATTCTCATCTCAGCCTTCCACCTACTCTCTGATGCTATAGGTCTGAGTTCTAGTCCCTCGCTTCTTCTCTGGCTTAATGACCTCCTGTCTCCCTGCCTCAAAACAATGGGTTGTTATAAGCGAGAAAAAATATGCTTCTGAGTCTAAAAACAAGAAACATAAAATCTGCAAGATTTGGTGTATCATTTTCACAAGGATTCAAAAAATGAACCAGGTCATGTATCCTGAAATGTAGGGTAGTATGAAGTCCTGGTGTGGTGCTGTGGGGTTAATGCATCAGACTGCAAAGCCGTTTGAACTGCAAGGCCGGCACTTCAAGCTCACCAGCTGCTCCTCAGAAACCCTATACAGGGTTGCTATGGGTTGGAACCGACTTGACAGCACTTAACAACAACAATAGACTTAAAAACAAAAATAGGCTTAAAACTCTCACAAACCTGAGTCTAAAGCCCTGCTCTTGTGTGATCTTGGATAACTTGACTATCTTCAGCCTGTTTCCTCATCTGTAATGTGAGGCTGTGTATAGATTATCTTATAGGATTGCCTGAAGAATTGCCTAAGATTGGGGGAAAAAAAATCCAGTTTCTATTACGTTGATTCCAACTCATGGAAACCCTATGAGTGTTGGAGTAGAACTGTGCCCCATAGTGTTGTCAAAGGCTGATTTGTCAGAAGTAGTTCTCTATGTCTTGCTTCCCAGACACCACTGGGGAGATTCACACTTCGATCCTTGTGGTTAATAGCTGAGCACCTTAACTGTCTCCACCACCAGGGACTCCTTGTTTCAAATAATGTAGGTCAAATGCCCAGTCTTGGGCTGACCCATGTTAGCTTGTTCCATAAATGGTGGTGGTGGTTGTTAAGTACCACCAAGTTGGTTCCTACTCATAGCAACTCTCTATAGAATTTCTGAAGAGCAAATTGTGAGTTTGAATGGCAACCTTGTAGTCAACAGTTCAGTGCTTATCCCACAGTGCCATACCAGGATGCCATAAATGGTGGTAGCTATTTGCAAAAGTTGATCTAGCAGGTGGCATCTAAAACAGTTGTTACTGTGATCCTCCATGTCAGTGCAGGGTTAACATCCTGCTGCTGTTCCAAAAGGCAGAAACGTAGTGTGGTTAAGAGCACAGTGAACAAGGGAAGATACTCAGATAAGGGTCTGGGACTTCAGGACGCATCAGCTAATGGAGAGAAGAGTGGCATGTCTGGGTATAAACAGTCAGAATTTGAATCTGGTTCATCTAAGGTAGTTTTGTATAGTCATTAAAATGATAATTAGGAATCCCTGCTGGAAAACGGAAAGGTTGGTGGTTCAAACCCAATAGCCACTCCATGGGAGAAATTTGTGATTATCAACTTCTGTAAAGATTTACAGCTTTGGAAATACTATAGAGGCAGTTTTACCCTGTCCCATAGGATTGCTATGAGTCAGAATACATTAAGTGGCAGTGAGCTTGGTTTTGCTTTTATGCAGAGATGTAGAAGAATGGAGTGTTATGAAAATGGCAGAATATAAAGCAATTCACATAGTCTAGTTACAGCTAGATAAAAATGTTAAGGCAATAAAAATAGACAAAGCAATTGTGAAATTAGGCTAGTGTGAGTGCTGATAGCACTCTATTATGTACTTAATGTTTCCTTTAGTTTTCTTAGCTTTTAGACCTGAATATGTTTCATTTACCAGAGGGCAGTGTCTGCATCAGGAGGCCTCTAGTGGCCATACGAGAGCCCTGCTCAGATTTGTTCAAGTCTTTCTGGGTAGTGGAGCTGGCTAGGGCTGGTGCAGAACCACTTTAGATGCTGGGCTCCCATTTGGTGTTGCCACAGAGGCAGCTGCCACATTCTCCCACTCCCAGACCCGCAGTTGTATCTGATGGATGATAAGGGCAAAATCAAGCCAAAACCCCTCACAGTCCCTCCCTGGGGGTGGTGGTGGGGAGTAAAAGAAGCAGTTCTGTTGCCTGTGAATTCCCCTACCTATTATCTATGAGTTGGATTAGGCTGGGCAAAGGAGAGTCCAATGAACTAATAATCGATAATGAATGTGTTCAAGAGTTTGAACTTTGTTCAAACATCACATTTCTTTTTTTTTTTTCCTTCTTTAAATTTACTCACATTCAAGTTCAAATCTCCATCGCCTCAGATTAAGGAAAATGTATTTCCAATCACTATAAAATCACCTTCTCTCACCCAGAAATTTATGCAAGCTGAGGTTTCGAAGAAGCTCTTGTAGTTGTTCCTAAGTCAAACTCTGTTTTTCTCAGCTTTCTTAGGGTAGAAACAGAAGTATCTACTGTAAGGACTCAATGAAGTAATATACTGAAGCTTGTACAACAAAGTCTGACACAAGCACTCAGTGAACATTGACCTGTCCATACTGTTCACCACTAACATACTCATTTCCCCAATCTTCATGGTCCATCCAGACTCACACCACTCTTGGTGGTGGTGGGGGTGGTTATGTGCCGTGGAGCCGGTTCCAACTCTTAGCGACCCTGTACAGGGTTTCCGAGGCTGTAAATCTTTATGGGAACAGAAAGTCTTAGGGCCTAGCAATTTTCAGGAAGAAGCCAGAAGCCAGAAATCTCCTCTAAGCTTTTACTGTCTTCCCAATTTTCTCTCTCCAAATAGTTCCTGTAGCCTCACTCTGTTCCAATCCATTCTGTGGATATCCCTGTCTTTCCCTTCTCTCGGTACCCTCAATGGCATTTGGCATAAGCTCTTCAGTATATTTAGCCTTTCACCAAGGCATGGAGAACAGTCTTGTTTTAGGAATTTTAGAGGTTACCAGTCTGAAATAGTTAGAAGATGGGGAAAATGCATTGCTATTTTTGGTGTGTTCGAGTTGTTTCCAACTCATGGCAACCCTATATACAACAGAATGAAATCCTGTCCAATCCTAAGCCAGCTGCACAATTGTTTCTTTGTTTGAGCCATTCTTCCAGCCCTTGTGTCAATCCATCTTGATGAGGGTTTTCCTCTTTTTCACTACCCCTTCACTTTACCAAGCATGATGTCCTTATCCAGTGATGGTCCTTTCTAAGACTATGTCCAAAGTACACAAAATGAAGTCTGACCATCCTTGCTTTTAAAGAACATTCTAAATGTGCTCCTTCCAATACTTCTTTCTTCATTCTTCTTGCAGTCCATGGCAATTTCAACATTCTTTGCCAACACCATAAATCAAATGCATCGATTCTTCTTCAATCTTCCTTATTCATTGTCCAACTTTCACATGTATAAAAGACGATTGAAAGAGTGTGGTTTTGGTCAGGTGTACCTTAATCCTCAAGGAGACATCTTTGCTTTTTAACACTTTAAAGAAGTATTTTGGAACAAGTTTGCCTACTGCAATAAGTCATTTGATTTCTTGACTGCTCCTTCCATGGTGTTGATTGTGGATCCAAGCAAAATGAAATCCTTGACAACTTCAATATTTTCTCTGCTTTCTGTGATGTTATTTATTGGTTAAGTTTTGAGGACTTTTGTTTTCTTTACATTAAGGTGTAATTCATGCTGAAGACTGTTCATTGATCTTCATCAGTAAATTCTTCAAGTCCTCTTCACTTTTTAAAAAGTAAGATTGTGTCCTCTGCATATCACAGGTTGTCAATGAATCTTCCTCCAGTCCTAATACCACATTCTTCTTCACATAGTGCAGCTTCTTGGAATATTTGCTCAGCAAACTAAGTATGGTGAAAGATATAACTCCAATGCACACCTTTCCTGATTTTAACCCAGCATTATCCCCTTGTTCTGTTTGAACAACTGCCTCTTGGTCTATGTATGGGTTTTGCATGAGCATGATTAAGTGTTCTGGAATCCTTATTCTTTGAAATAGTCTCCATAATTTGTTATGACCCACATAGTCTAATGCTTTGGCATAGTCAATAAAATACAAGTAAACATCTTTTTGGTATCCTCTACTTTCAGCCAAGATCCGTCTGACATAAGCCATGATATCCTGTAGTCTACATTTTCTGAGGTAGCATATGATCAAGAGCCAAGGATACTGAAGAAAGAAATCCAAGATGCATTGAAGGAATTGGCAAAGAACAAGGCACCAGGAATTGATGGAATAAAAATCAAAATCTTTCAAGAAAGTGATGCAGCACAGGAGCCACCATTCATCATTCGTACACCTTGGGTTAGGGTGGGTTTGACTGGTGTTGGCTGCTATCTATCATCGATCAGGTGGTATAGGAGCTGGTATTGGCTCTTGCCATGGGGATGGAGCTGCAGGGGATACGGTTGTGGGTGAGCTATATGGGCAGACTACTGTCTCCTGTTGGGTGGGAAAAGGATACCCCACCACCATCCCCCACACACAAGAAAAATAAAACCAAATAAACAAAGAACCAATAATGAAGAGAAAAAATAAATAAAAACAGCAGCCACAAAAAAAAAAGAATATAATAACTAAAAAAGAGAAACAGGAAAATGAAGCTATAGAAAAGTTAGACAAAAAATAAAGGGAAGAAATTAAAAAGACAAAGCACAAACAAATAATGAAAAGAAAAAATCAAAACAAAACAAAATACCAGTGCAGCTATAGGTCAAAGAGAGAAAGCTCTGGGAGGGTGCTCCTGCCAGCCAGAGAGTTCATGAGATGGGTGCAGGAGACACGAGACAGCAGAGTCCCTAACCCTAGAAGGAGTTCCTATAGGCCTAGATGTTACCTACATTCAGGGCACACTATCTGGAAGCAGTTCATGGAGGTCCGTGGTGGAGCTGGTTTCAGTCCACAGGGTGACTGGTTATGAGGGTTTCTGCTAGACTAATGCTAGTCTGGTGGCTTTATGGGATCTGCAAGTCTGAAGCCAAGCCTACCTGAATCCAGGCACCAAAGCACTGCAGTCGGCTTCAGCCTCACATTCATGTGGTTCCCAACCACAGTGTCTGTGCTGGGGATGGATGAGGATAAGGGCTGGTCACACCTCTGGTCGCCAGGGGAGCATGGGGAAAAAGAAGGAATTGAACTTTTCCAGTCACCTGTGCTATTCTGCTCTGTAAGGCCATCTTCTTTCACCAAAACTGCACACAAAAGTTCAAGATGCATCTGGCCAGATGTTCACCAGTCAGTCTCCAGCTCTCACCATCCCTCTCAGTTTTTCCTCCCAGTAAGCACTCAATCCACTTCTCTAACATTTCCTCTGAAGCTCAGGGTTACAGGATTTTCATCTGTGTCTTTCATTTGGTCTCTCATATCTTTGTAGAGGGCTCATGTCTAGTTCTGTCTAGTCCGCCATCTTGTTAGAGAAGTCTTGTGTGATTTCTTGACTGTTGCTTCCATGAGCTTTGATGTACTTATTGTGTAGGGAGAATAAAGGCCTGTATGGGAGCAGAAAGCCTCATTTTCTCCTGCGGAACAGCTGGTAGTTTCAAACTGCTGACCTTAAGGTTCGCAGCCCGATTCATAACCACTATGCTACCAGAGCTCCTTAGTATTATTTAATCCTATGACAACCCCATGAGGTAAGTGCTACCACTATCCCTAGTTTATAGATGAGGTACCAGAGACAGAAAAATTTCAGATCACACTGGTAACAAGGACAATACTGGGCATATCCGGGACATGAAAGCAGCCCCCTTCTCCCAGCTGTGATATGGTCTTTATATTTTATAACAACTGGTCCTGGACTAGACTGAAAATAAAAGGGTATGTGTGGCTGAGTTGGCACTGGAGCTGCCAGATGGGCTCTGCCATCAGGTCACTTTCTCCCTCCAGGGTCATAGATAACTGTGAATTGTATATTTATTCATACGAACACAGATACATTCACATTGCCTGTACTGGCACGCATTAACCAGCTGCCAGCACTGTCTGTCATCAGGAATGTTGGCTGTGCTGCCATGGGGGGACCGCTTTACACCGAAGGGACGATCTCGCTTCTGGAAAAAGGGGAGCTCAGGCATTCGGACTCCTCCTCCATACTCTCAGCTTGTCCCCTTCTCCCCACCCCATGTAAGATGCTCACCCCCTCCAGAAACTTCACATATTAAATGGATATTCTGTTTATATCTTATCACTCCTGATAAAAGACCAGTTCCTAAAGCATGTCTTCAGTTAATGAACATGTTTTAAGCACTTACTATGTGCCATATGGAGTCCTGGTGTGGCGTTGTGGGCGAATGCGTCAGAATGCAAAGTCGTTTGAACTGCAAGGTCGGGGGTTCAAGTTCACCAACTGCTCCTTGGAAACCCTATACAGGGTCGTTATGGGTCGGAATCGACTTGACAGCACTTAACAACAACAACAATGTGCCATTTGGAGTCCTAGTGTAGCGCTGTACGATCAGTACTGGATTACTAATCACAAGACCAGTGGTTCAAACAAATGCTCCTAGGAAACCTTATATAGGGCCGTTATGAGTCTGAACCGACTTTGTGGCAGTGTATTTGGTTTATTTGTTTTGTTTTTTAATGCTATCCACAATTCTAGTGACTAAAAGCCACCTCTAAATAAAATAGAGATTATCCCCATCCTTGTGAAAGTGACAATCTAGTGGCAGGAAGCGTTGGTGAGCAGGAAGACAAGAATTCAGCATGATGCATTATGGTGGGTTCCACTGTTTGAGTATTGGGTATTGAGAGGAGGTGTGGCCTCCACAGTCAGAAACAGCTTCCCAGACAGAAGGTGAAAGACTGAGAGAGCCCAGCCTGCAAAGGGCCCTCTGGATTTAGTCGCTGGTTGTTTACTGCTGGCCCTGGTCAGTCTGTGTTTCTGAGTGGAGGGAATAGGATGGCTAGCGAGTGGGAGTAAGTAGAGACATGGTGGTGTGGGGTTATTATTGTTGTTAAGTGCCACTGAATCAGTTTCGACTCATAGCGACCCTGTATAGGGTTTCCGAGGAGCAGCTGGTGAGCTTGAACTGCCAACCATGCAGTTCAAATGGGTTTCAGTCTGACGCATTAGCCCACAGCGCTACACCAGGACTCCAGTGATGTGGGGTAGGGGTGGGGAAAGGGGGGCAGGGGGACAGACATCATAAAAGGGAAATTTGGTCCTTAAAGGGAAGGAAAATATAGACTAAAGTGAGGTGGTTTTGTTATTGTTTTTCTAGGATTTGCAAATACTTAACTATAGAGGGAAAGGCGCCTATAAAGAGGGAGAAATAGATGAATGAGGAGGGAAGGAGGGGAGGTGACCTACAGTGTAGCTCCAGGGGAGAGAGCAGAGTATAGGGCATGTGGGAGGAATGAGCTCTGGGAGTCCCCAGGACTGGACAAGGAGGGAGGAAATCAAGTGCAGATGCAGTTTAGGGAGTCTCGGCTTCTGGCTTCTTCCACTGTCATGGAGACAGTGATATTTTGGTGGGATGATGCTGAGTGGGCAGTGGGTGACAGAAGTCACCCACCTCTCCTGTGAAGAGAGAAGTGAGGACCAAATGGAGCCATTGTGTAGAACCTTAGGGAAGTGAGCTGGTTCCTCACAGCTGGCTTAGAACCAGCCTGGAGCAGCACTGAACGCCCTCCCGCCAGTCCAGGGCACTTTTCCACTGCCTATCCCAGTGTCACTGAGGTAGACCCCATGTGACCCTCTCCCCCAGCCCCTGCCCACCCCCCATCACCCCCATGATCCTGTGCTGCCGGCTCTTCTTTCTGTGCCAAAGCTGCTCTGAAGTAGCTAGACTCCTGACACCCATTAAGTACCCTCCTTGCCCTAGTTATAGACTCCTGGTGTGGATAAGCACTAGACTACTCACAAGATCAGCAGTTCAAACCCACCAGCCATTCCTTAGAAACACTATATAGGGTGCTATGAATTGGATCCCACCAGAAGGCACTTAACAACAACAACAGCCCTACATATGCCCCTATGTTGTTATTAGTATTAGGTGCCAACTAGTAGGTTCTGATTCACAACAACCCTATACACAAAAGAACCCTGTCCTGCCTAGTCTTCAACTGTTGTTACACTTGAGCCCATTGCTGCTGGCAATGTAGCAGCATATGCCCCTATTGTTATTAATATTGAGTGCTGTTGAGTCGGTTCTGACGCATAGTGACCTTGCATAGGGTTTCTGAGGAGCGACTGGTAAGCTTGAACCTTAGACTTTGTGTTTAAAACTGACTTTTACAGTCCAGTGCATTAACCCACATGCCACACCAGGACTCCTATATGCCCCCCATAGCATTTACTGTTTCCTCCCATAAGAATGTGAGCTGAGGACTGGATCTAGTCTGGCCTGGTGACTAGAAGGCAGATGGTGACTTTGGGACGAACTAACGGATCCCACCCTGGCCCAAGCATTGCTTACCTCAGGGTGGCCCTAAGGTAACAGCAGTCTCCTCATGCCTGCTGTTACAGACAGAGCAGCTGAGCTCTCCTGGGACCCTCCTTGGTCTCGATCCTCCTGCCTATTATTTTCCCTCTAAATTGTTTTATGAGAATTCTGACAAGTTGGATGAGATGGCATAACTAAGATAAACTGGTTATTCACCAAGGTCCGTGTAGAAACTAGGCTTTTCCTAAATGCTTTCTTATGGGGTGCTTTCTCTGCCAGAAATTAGGGGTTTTGTGGTGGGGCCCTAGAAATGAGGCTGTTTCATTCTTTTAAAGAGGCTTCATGTAACGCATGGCCCACTTTAAGCACACTTAATGCATCCCTTCCTACCTGTGTAGTTCCTTGGAGCCTTTCAGGCAAAACCCAGAACTTTTTTCTTTCTCTCCAGAGCAGCTGCCAGTAAGGAGAAGCCCAAACCCAAACCAAGAAATCATGTAGGAAGGATAAGCCCATGAGACTGACCCAGACATTGGAGGATCTGAAAGAGTCCTTAGGTATGAACTAAGTCAAATGCCTGGTTTTACAGGTGAGCAACGAGGTCCACGATGCAGAGACTTGCCTGTGGACACAGTGTATTCATGGAAGGTCCTCTCCCTTCCCACCTCTTCTGTTCCCTTTCCTTCCTAGAACATCATCAATATAGGCTGTCTCCATCTCCTGCCCACTAAAGAGAGAGAATGCCTGCTTTGCCAATATGGTGTCTTCCTCTCCCTGTTCAACAAGAGAGCACAGAGAAAAATGGCCTTTGGATACAGGTGGAATAATCAGATTTAGAGCTAAATGTCCATAGACTTCGTGTCTTCCTCCCTATCTGCTTCCTTTCTCCCAATACACTGAGAAAAATTAAAATGAGCAAAGATTTAAAACGAGTTTTTACTGTGACCTACAGATTTTCCTTCAAGAAGTTTCTGGCTGAAAATAATGGCAAATGCACTATAGAAGCTTAAATAAATATTTTTCACGAAACAAGAAGTTTGGAGGTAAGCAATGGCTGGTGCTGATCCAGTGTCTCTATGGAGTCAGGGCTAAAATATCTTTTGATCATCCCCTCATGGTTGCAAGATGATTGCTGAAGCTCCAACCATCAAATTCCTATTCAGAGCAGGTAGAATATAGGAAGGAACAGAGTGATGTTTACATAGAAAAAGCAGATTTTCTTGAAAGTTTTCTTGAATGGGCAGGAGAAAAGAGAGCACCTCCAGGGAGTGTGCCTAGGATTTATGGCACTGCTGAGAACAGTTGTGTGTCCCTATTTTTGTCCAAGAAGAAGGCAGAGTCCCCTAGGTGCTACCTCACAAATGGGGCCTCTAACCATAGCCAGCTATCATGTGGTGGGGGATCAAAAGTGTTGGGGTATAAGCAGTTAGGAGTGGCCTCTCATGAGCCTCCTCAAGGTTCTAATGAAAAAACTGGAAAGTAGCAGCCTGCAGTCCCCCGGGGGGATTCCAGAGATGGTGGGAATCTTGGCGGTCCTGCATTAATGATGAGTTCACATACTATGGCTGTAAACTGGGCTGCTTCCCTCATATACCGGGCATTGCAATTTTAGTTACACCTAAGTCCTGGTAACCCTATACATGGTCACTTTGGGTTGGAATCAACTCAATGGCACTGAACAACAACTGTGAAGTCCTGGTATGGCACTGTGGGTTAATGCACTGGATTATAGGTAGGTTTGAACAGCAAGGTCAGCGGTTCAAGCTCACCAGAAAACCCTATGCACGGTTGCTATGGGTCAGAACCGACTCGACAGCACTTAACAAGTCCTGGTGTGGTGCTGTAGGATATGAACAGGACCACAAGGTCCATTTGAACCACAAAATAATCAGTTCAAAGTCACCAGCCACTCCTTGGAAACCTATGAGTTGGAACTGACTTGATGATTCTTAACAACAACAAGAAGTGAATATAATCATCTGAGCCAGGAATTCTTTGTCTTTTATTGTAAATGGCATTTTTCTGTTTGAAGTTGCAAAAAACCCATGCCCTAACCTGGGAGATTTTAGACAAGTGCTCAGACCATTTTTTGGGTATCTAGGATGCAGAGCACTTAGCTTGAAGGTGATGAGGGCGAGGATGGGGAATCCCACGAGGATTAAATGCCAAAGGAAATTATGTGAGAGTTCAGCAGTGCTTAGTGGTGACGAATTTGCACTCAGGGAATCGAACTCTGTAAAATAGAGATAATAGCACCTACCCCACAGGGTTTTTATAAATTGTAGTGTAACATTGTTGTTAAGTGCCATCGAGTCAGCTCCAATTCATAGCAACCCTGTATAGGGTTTCCGAGGAGTGGCTGATGATCTTGAATCACTGACCTTGTGGTTCAAACCGACTTTGCAGTCCAGCGCATTAACCTGCAGTGCCACGCCAGAACTCCGTAGTGTAATATACACAGGGAAAATTGCATGTAAATCAACTGCATATTGTGCAACTCATTTATTAGTCCACACAAATCTTACTATTTTTTCCCTAGGAAAATTAAATTAAATAATGTATGCAAAGCACTCTGCACAATGCTTGACACACAGGAAATCTCAATAAATATTAGTTTATGCAAATGGAAGGCCTTATTATCTGTCTGAAGTATAGGGTATAGGGCTTGAGCAGTTTCCCTGTTAGTCCTTTACTGTCCATTTCCTGTTAGTTTCCTGGGTTTCAGAATGGAAAGGAGGGAAAGAAGGGACTCACTCAGTACTATTTGCTTGCCAATCAGACCAAATGCTTGTTAAGGTCTCTGCAAAGTAGCTGCCTAGTAGTTCTGCAAAATAGCTCTCTTTCTAATAAGGAGATAAACCCAAGAAATTGTGGGCAGAGCACCATTTCTTTCCAGAGGGTGTGTATTTAAAACATGGTCATATGTAGGACATGATGATGGTACAGGCATCTGCCTCCTTCTTCCAGGTGGACCTTGGGCTGTGCGGACACCTTGCAGTCTCAGCCAGAGTCCCAGGAGCACCCACACATGGGGGCTTATCCAGAGCCTCTGTGGTCCTCTGGGAAGCCAGGAAGTGGGCAAGGATGTCTTGGTTGCTTGGCACCAAGTGGCTCAGGGGAAGGTACTGAAGCAGAACTGTCACACTCTGCTGGTCTATAAATAGACCCAGCCTGTAAATATGTATGTGCCTTGGTGCCGTGACACTCTTGTGATCTCTTGTTTCCCCATGTAAAGGGCAGTTACTGCAGGGTCAGAGGATAGAGAAGAGTGTGGGGGAGATGGAGAGGCTGGGAGTGTTGGGGGCTCCTTACTTATTTCTCTTGCGTAAAGGGAAGGAAACAGCATTTCGGTTCGCATTTGTTAACTACAGTGATTTAAAGATGCATCAGCTGCTGATGGAGGCCTTGTGAGACTCCTAGTGTGCCGGGATCCATGCATATACATCACTGAGCCAGGCCAGCTCCTGGTGCCTTCTTTATGCTTCCCATCATAGAGGCTGTGGATGCATGTGCAGAGACTGATTTCCACAGTGGGTGGATTGTGGTATGAAATCCACAATTTGGGAGGTTTCCAAGGTGAAAGAGCATTGCTGGCAGAGTGCTGAGCTTGTGAGTAGGCTTAGCAATGGGAGATTCAAGGACGTTCTAGGGTGCTAAGTAGAAGCTGGAATCAGTTGATTCATTCAGCAAGGATTTGGGTATCAACTAGGTGCCAGTGCTTGCTGTTCTTGTTAAGTGCCGTTGAGTCCATTCTGACTCATAGAGACCCTGTATAGGGTTCCCAAGGAGCAGCTGGTAAGCTTGAACCGCTGACCTTGCGGCTCAAATGACCTTGCAGTCCAACGCATTAACCCTCAGTACCACACCAAGACTCCAGTGCTAGGTGTTAGGTGCTCAAAAATAAAGATGGGGGCAATAGTAGAATTAAGGCTAGAAAGATAAGGTTTGTCCATTTGTAGGGAGACTGGAAATAATGCTGAGAAAGCAAGTATCTGAACAAGCTGGGATGGATGGGGTAAGATCTGCCAGGGAGATATCAGGGTCAGGAGACCGCAGCCTGACCCTTTGAAGAAGGAAAGGATACACATACATAGTTTCATTCCAAGAGGAGCCATTACAGTTCTGCATAATACCAAGTTCGCAAAAGGCAAAGGGAGCTGGGACTGCTGTAACTCGCAGGTCTTTGGAGTCCAGGAACTTTGGAGGACCTGGTCCTGCCTTACACGCAGGGCTTGCAGAAGGAGCTCAACAAGTCTCTACTAGTGAACATTAACAGAATCCAAATACACAAATAGAAAAAACCACCCAGTCTTCTACCTCAAGCTGGCCTATGATCGCACTTTCAAGCCATCTGTTGGCTAGAGGGTGTTACTTGGGGCTGGCAAGTAAGGCATAGAAAGGTTAGGTTACTTTTTCACCTTTACTGGGGCAGTTTTGAGTAGAATTCACCACTTCCATAGAAATATGTATGGCTACAGCGATGCCAAAGGATAGTTTGGGGCATATTTGCTTATGCTTTTTAGACATTCCACCTATTTTCTTCCCCCTATGAATCAATCAGTTAGGATCAAATTCTTAGACTTGACAGAGATCTTAAGGGATGATCTCATCTAGTAGCAGCCTGTAATTTAGTAATTCAGGACTAGTGGTTTCTGGTCACCTCTAAGGAGCTCTAAGGATGGATAGATCACCCACTTCCCTTGATAGTTTTTTTTGTTTGTTTCAGCAACCTAGTATGTACAAAGTTCTTTTGCTTCTTTGAACTCCTTCCAGACAGTAAATTAGGCTCTGATTTATCATCAGACTGAGAAAATTCTTGAATGTTTTAACAAACAGGGCTAAGATGTGTATATAGTGTCTTTCATGATAACTCTCAGCTGTGCCAGTTTGCACCTCTTTGGTCCAGGGGGGTCAACTAGCCATATGATCCAGTATCTTCAGAATGCCTCTCAAATCATATGTTTTCTATACAAGCTATCTAGCACTCTAATACATCTGCTTTTGGAAAAATCTTTACCCTGTAATGTTGTTAAGTGTCATCAAGTCAGTTCTGACTCATAGCGACCCTGTATAGGGTTTCTGAGGAGTGGCTGGTGGGTTTGGACTGCCGACCTTGTGGTTAGCAGTCCAGTGCTTATTCTACAGCACCACACTGGAATACATGCAGCAATTAATCTTTCTGAATCTGTTTTCCTTTTAAAAAACAACAACACCATAATGCTTAATTCACAGGATTACTATATATACATTATCTGCCTACAGCTCCATGATGTGGCATTGTAGGATCAAAGCTGCACTTCTAACCACAAAGTGAGCAGTTCAGTCTCACCAACAGCTCTCAGAAACTCTACACTATGAGTTGGAACCAACTCGATGACACTTAACAACAAAGCTCCTGGCAGGCTTTCTGCCCTACATCATCTGACATCTTGCATAGTACCTAGCATAAGACCTAGCAAAGAGCAGAACTAGGACCAGTGGCAGGGAGGAGGGTATTCCATGGAGACAGAATGACTAAACCTAGGGGACAACGTCCTTAGAACCATCTAGGCAGGCATGTCTCAGGAACCAGTGAGTCTCAGTGGCTTGAAGTAGTTAAGTAGAAACTTCAGACTACTCACCGTGATGCAGTGTGAGGTAACCCCACGTTGGGATCTTTAATTCACTGGGTGATTTGGAGAGAATTTGGGATTCCTCTTTTGACTCTGAGAGGGAAAAAGATTGCTTACTGAAATGTACTGACATTGTTTGAGGTTTATAAGGACTGGATTTCTGTACAAATTCTTGGCCCTATTTCCCCAATGTGTAGCCTGAGTAAGTCTCAGATAATGAATGTATAGTTAAATGACCAGTTGGGGGATCAATATTCTGCCTGCCTTTGCAAAGTAAGGAGAGATGGGGGAAGGAAGGGAGAAAGAGACATTCCTCATCTGTCACAAAGATTTGTTACAATGCAATCAGACAGCTCCAGATTGGGTAGGTGCTGGAAGATAAGAGCCACTCTTGAGGATTGAAACACTGGGAAAACATCTTTGGCCTCCACTTGTGGCTCCATGGTCATGATTATTTTCCCTGATAACCAATCTTCTCTCCTGCCTGCTTGCCACAATTCAACCTCCCTTATGCACTCTTGTTGCCTGTGCAGAGGAATACAATGGAATGGATCCCAGAGGAGGTGACATAGGGCTCCAGCCCCTGGCAACCTATGTTCTGTTCTCTAGGCTGAGAAGGCACTGGTCATTTGATAGGTAGGAAAAGGGACAGCTCCGGAATTTCACTTTGGCATTTCTTTAGCCAGCTTTTCATGGCAGCTGCAATGGTGGCCTTTGATAGCTCAGCTCACAGAGTTAAGCACACGCTAAGTCCAGAGTACAAGGAATAAAGCCATTTTTATATCTTTGGAAACTTTCAGAACAGCTAACATTCTAGCCTTTTAAATTTTTTGTTGTTGCCATTTTTATACTTTATACCTTTTAATTCTTCATAATGGCAAGAAATTGAAGAGGCGCGAGTAAGTTTTTAATATGTATATGCTAATGCTGTCCTGTATTTATAGAGTGCTTTTTAATTTCCAAGAGTGCTAGAGGCCTTTCCAAAGAATATATATAACTGTACTGCAAAGCTTTGCAGTTCTAAAGCACAGGAGCATGGCACCCCAGTTCTAGGAATAGAAGGCTGTCCTTCCTAAGGGAACCTCATGAAAGTCCCCTTTCCAGCAACTGACCAGAGTGAATTAGGGAGTACCAGTGAGGATTCTTTTTTTATTCTTTTGCAATTTGAACACTAACCAGTTTGGCCTTTAATGTGAAAGATCTTGAAAAATATATAAAGTACTTATTAACTCAGCTGACTTCTTAACACAGACTAATTTAGAAGAGTCCTGGTGTGGCGTTGTAGGTTAATGCACTGCACTGCAAGGTTTGAAACGCAAGGTTGGTGGTTCAGGCTTGCCAGGTTCTCCTTGGATGCCCTAAACAGGGCCACTATGAGTCAGAACCGACTCAACAGCACTTAACAACAACAACAACAATCTAGAGGAAGGAATCCTGATGTGGCACTGTATGATAAACGCTGGACCACAAGGTTGGTTTGAACCGCAAGGTTGGTGGTTCAAACTCACCAGCCGCTCCTCGGAAACCCTATATAGGGTCCCTATGAGTTGGAACAGATTCGACGATACTTAACAATTTAGAGGAAAGGTAATGTTGTTTATTCCTTGAAAATGTAACCCCTCAGAATTAACCAGAGTTCAAACAACTACACAATATGTATGAAGGTTTAAAAGAGGTTCAGTCCTTCCAGAAAAACATCAGCTTGGTTCTAAATCTCCAAAAAAGTGCTCTCAGCTTGAGAGGCTTCTTTTATATTCAAAAAGAACTTCAATAGCTCACCATGAAAGAACCACCAAGAAAAGGGTGGGAATGGGGAATCTTTGCAAAAGATCGTTGATTCTACCTTAAACACAAATCTTTCAGAGCATTCTGCGAAAATCATCTGAACCCTAAATCTCTAAGGTCTCTCTGTTCAGGGACCACAGCACTGTGGAGATGGTCATAGTGTCTACCTTTGGTGTGGTGCTATAGGTCAGTTTGAATGGCAAGAATGGCAGTTCAAACCCACCAGTTGCTTCTCAGAAACCCTATGAGTTGGAATCAACTCGAAGGCAATTAATTGAGCATTAGCAGGAAAAGGTTGTCCCCGATTCTCTAAAAGTGCTCATACGCAGGAGCCTGTCTACATTCACGGAACACTATCTATTCAACAAAAAGCAAGCTTATACGCATGTGGGGCTCCTTCCCAAATGGCCTGCAGGCTACTGTGCTGGAGACACACCCGTATGGAGCAAGGCCATTTGCAGAAATAGTTTTTTCCACTAGAAGGCAAGCTCCCAGATTCGTTTTTCATCGTTTATTTACCTGCCAGTGCTGTATGTCAGTTCCAAGAACTGGGGACAGCAAACCACGACCTAGAGCCCTGAAGCTGCCCACTGCATTTTTGTGTGTATGGATCATGAACTAAGAATGATTTTTACATTCTTAAATGCCTAAAAATAATCAGGAGTATTGTGGCATATGAAAATTAAATGAAATTCAAATTCTAGTGTCCATAAATCAAGTTTTATTGGCACACAGGCATACTCGTGTGTTTAGCTTGCCAAGGGGTGTTTTCATACACAAATGCTGCCCTTTTGATCTCAAATGTTTGATTATTTTAACATCTGTGTACCTCACTGGTGTTATTGTTTCCTTTATAGACCTGTCTGTTGTTTGGCTGAAGTGCTAGCCATGGAGGTAAATTTATTTCCAGACCTGAAAGGCAATAGTCTTAGGGGCTCTACCAGTCTTGAGACCTTAAGGCCCACAACAGCCTAAAATATTTACTGTCTGGCCCTGTACAGAGTCTTGAGACCCTTTAGCCTACAATGGTGCCTACCATATAGTAGATACTCAAGTTTTTGTTGAATGACTGAATCTACCACATGTAAGTGGCTATATGACTTTATCCATCCTTTTTGAGTAAAACGGATAGTTATTAGACCAGTAGCTGATTCACAAAATAAGTTTCTGGGAAAAAACATGTATAAATCTCATAAGAAATAGAACTTCAAGTTGACTCTACCTTTTATGAATACAGTTGCTTGCATTTGTCTTGGTTCTTGCTCTTGCAAATCCTGGAGACTCTTATTTTATGTGGCTCTTCCAAAGGCTTTCTAAACATCTAGTCACCAATGGAGCACTGACAGTGGGGCAAAACAGTACAGATAAGGAAAGATTTCTTGATTCAATATTTATATTGAGAAACTAATGATCTAAGGTAAGAAAATAAATGCAGGCATTCAAATATTTGAATGACTATAGAATCACAAGGTTGGCAGTTCAAACCCACCAGCTGCTTTTCAGAAACCCTATACAGGATCGATATTAGTTGGAACTGACTTGACGGCTCTTAACAACATAGGCTATTTTACAGTACAAGCTTATTAACAAAGATGAGGGCATCCTTTTCAGTAAATAGAACTTAGACATAAATATAGAGCACAGAGGTTTACCATCTTTGCAAAGCTGCTCAAATCAAGTTGCAACTGTAAGTTAAATTTCTCAACTGCATATGCACTGCCTTTTAAATTGACAGCTGGAACAAATCATTGTGATTTATTCCCTCTATATCTCTCCATCTTCAGCTTACACCATCCTGCCTTGCACATTTTGTTTTTACTATCTTTATACTTCTTTAAAAAATGATTTTCAGTATATTTATAGTAGTTTTAAATTTACAGAAAAATTAAAATATGGTAAAGTTCCCATATGCCACACACCCAGTTTCTATTAACATCTTAAAATTAATATGGTATATTGGCTATAATTAGTGAAATCCATACTCTGTTCTTATTTCCTTAGTTTTTCTTGTGAGTTGGGTGGTTTACAAAGTACATCAGCTTTGTATTCAACAACTCATACATATCTTGTTTCATCTCATTGATTGCAGTCCCCACAACGAAGCATCACTTATGTCACTTCCTCCATTCCCATTCCTTCTTCTTTCCTAACCTTTCTGAACTTTGTCCTGGTGCAAATGCTTTTTTTTTTTCTTTTTATTTCAAATGGTTGATTATTTTAAAGTCTGTGTACCTCACAGGTGTTACTGTGTTACTGTTTCCTTTAAGGACCTGTCTGTTGTGTGGCTAAACTGTGAGGCATGGAGGTAAATTCATTTCCAGACCTGAAAGGCAAAAGTCTTAGGCGCTCTACCAGTCTTTACCAGGCCAGTAAGCCTGGTCTTTCTCATTTTGAGTTTTCCTCGTTTTTTTATGTAATATCCTTTTTCTGTTCCAGTCGATCACACTGCATTTAGTTGTCATGTCTCCTTAGGTTCCTCTTGGCTATGACAGCTTCTTAGACTTTTGTTTTTGAGTTGAGGATCAGCTTTGTTGTAGAATGTCGCAAGTGGGGCTTGTCTGATGCTTTCTTCACGGCTAGGCTGGGGTTATGAGATCTTTGAGATGAAGGCCAGAATTGAAGTGCTGTTTTCATAATATCCTATCAAGGACACGCTCTATCAACATGACTTGTCACTGCTGATGTTGACCTTGATCACCAGGCTAAGGTGATGTCTCTCTGGTTTCTCAATTTATTTTTTCCCCTTCCTTTCCACATTGTGCTTTGTGGAAGGAAATCACTATACTTAGTCTGAGCTTAAGGAATACTCTACCTTATGAGGATGACATAGCTACATAAATTATTTGGCATTTGCTCTGAGAGATTTCTCTTTTCCTCCATCTATTTACGGAATCATTTCTATCAGTATAGACACACTGGTATTTACTTTATACTTCGAGTTATACTCTGTTTTATTGCTACAAATTGCTCTTGCTTTTACCAGTGAGAGCAACTCTTTTTTTTTTTTTTTTTTTTTAACTTTTTATTGTGAATTGAGTGAAGGTTTAAAGAGCAGATCATGTTTACATTCAACAAATCATGTCCTCTGCTTCATTACAATGGATGCAAGCCCCTCCATGTACCAACTTAACAGTATTTACTATTCACTTTACTTTCAGGGTTTTATATATGTCTCCCCATTGCTTTCTTTACTGCATGGTTTCTGCTGAGAGATCCGAGCTTAATCTGATTTGCTTGCCTTTGTATGTGAAACTTCTCTCTTCCCTAGCTACTTTCAGGATTGTCTCCCTAGCTTTGGTTTTGGAGAGCTTGATTATGATATGTCTTGGTGATTTTCTCTTGGGGTCTATCCTTCCTGGGGTTCATTGAGCTTCTTGAATGTTTATCTTTTCACTTTTCAGGATGTTAAGAAACATTTTCTTCCAGCAGTTCTTCAACTATTTCCTCTGTGGACTTGTGTGATTCTTCCTGTTCTGGAATGCCAATAATTCTTAAGTTATTCCTCTTCATATTGTCCAACATGAATCTTAGACCTTCTTCACATTTTTTAATCCTTTTTCTGCTTGCTCTTCTTAGTGGTATTGAGAGATTTGTCTTCCAGTTCACTAGTTCTGCCTTCCATCTCTTGTATTCTCCTTTGCCACTTCAGTGTATTGTCTATTTTTTATATTCTATTATTGATTGCTTGGACCTCTTCCTGCAAGCTTTGAATTGTTTCCAATGCTGTACCTATCTTATTTGATTGTTCCTGTAGCACTTTCCTGACTTCTTCCTTCTTTTTCTCAACTCCATTGTAAAGTGTTTTGAAACATTTTATAATTATTTTTCTGAATTTCCTTCTCAGGCATTTCCAAGGCCTGCCCTCCTTCCAGAATGTAGTCCAGGTCCAACTCGAGGTCATTTGTCTCAGAAATTTTATCTTGTTTCTGGACATGTGCTGTTATGGTCATCTGCTTTTGCTTCTTGGACATGTTTAGTGTTTATCTGTGGCCTAATACTTAATTGTGTTTTGGTATTTTTTATGCTGTCTCCAGATAGATGTGATCAGGATGCAGGCTTCTCTTTTCACGCTTATTGCTTAACTCAGAGTAATGTTCAGAGGTGTTGTCTGCCTCCCTGGTGTATGGCAGTTGGTAATGGTTCTTGCCTGGATTTTGGTGTTTTATAACGTGTGATTGTAGCTTGACTATATGGCAGCACTTGCTATCTCTTCTTGCGTAATATAGGGAAAGAAAGAGTCCTTCAAAGGTGAAAGGGGGAACAAAAAAAAGCAAAACAGCAACAGCAAAAAGCAAGAAAAAACAAAACAAAAAACCACCAAGAACAACAAAAAAACTAGACTGGATATTGTAATCTATAATTGCAGAAAAGGGAGAGGAGGGAGAGAAGAAAAGAAAAAAAAAAAAATCTGTAGCCTAATATGGGTATGATTTTAATGTCCTCTTTCAGCTTCTTGCCTTCATGGCCATCTGATAAATTTCAAGATGCCGCTGTTGGTTGTAATGCTGTACCTCAGGTTTTAATTTTTGGCCTGTTCTGTTTTTAAACTCTCTCCTCCATACCCCTTGTTCTGGTCTTTTCCCTATTAAAAAACAGTTCAGGGGCGGCTTTTGGGCTGTTGGTCTCTAAATGCTGAGTATCTGTGTGCATGTGTGGCAGAAGAACCCACCGGTGGTGAGGTGTCCACTCGCTCAAGCACCCCCTCTAGTTGCCAGAATGGAGGTGTGCAAACAGTGTGTGTGGGGGGACAGTGAACAGATACCCCCCCAAAATCAGAACAAAGCAAAAGCAACAAAGTGTATTGCCCACCTTTGCGCTTAGATTCCCACGGCGTTATTCCATGGTGGGTCTGTTCCCTCACTTGGTCTTGCCACTTGACTCACCCACGTTGTCAGTTCCAGGCTGCTGAGTCTGGCAGACTGAAATTCAAAAGTACTCGATTTCTTACTTTCACTTCAAGTTCCACTAGCTATAAGCCTTCAAATATTTTCAAATATTCCTACCCATGTGGTTCAGAGTTTTGGAGTTCTGCCCTGAACCCACTTTGCCTGGTATGTATTCTGTGGTATTCCTGATGGAGAACTTCAATGCACCTCTACTCTATCCGACATCAAGCCCCACCTTCTTACTATTCACTTTACTGCATTCCTTCGTGTTTCCCACTACCTTTTTCTTTCCACAAACAACGCTCTTGTTCTATATTGCTTGCCCCATCACCCATGTTAATGTGTGTCTACCCTCTTTTGTTGTTGTTGTTTCAACTCATAGCATCCCTGTATAGGGTTTCTGAGGAGTGGCTGGTGAACTTGAATTGCCAACTTTGCAGTTTAAACCGACCTTGCAGTCCAGCACATTAACCGACAGCTAGAGGGTAGACTCCATTTACCCTCTAGACCATGAATAATTTTCTTTGCTTCTCCCCCGATAACCATTATTGATAGTTTCTATTAAGAAAGCCTTTTCTGAACTTTTTACAACATTGATCACATACAGCATTTATCTTTTTGTGATTCTCTAATTTAACTTAGCCTTAATGTCCTTCAGGTTCCTCCATGTAGTGAGGTGTTTCACCGATTCGTTATTCAACAGAGAAGTACTTCATTTTGTGTATGTAGAAAAGTTTGCTTAACCATTTTTCTGCTGATGGGCATTTAGGCCATCTCCATCTTTTTATTCTGAATTGAACAAAGGTTTACAGAGCAAATCATATTTTACATTCAATAAATCATATACATTGACTCATTACATGGTTCCAATCCCCTCCATGTACCAACAATTAACAGTATTTACCTCTATTCACTTTAACTATGCATTCCTCCTTGTGTCTCCTGCTACTTTCATCTTTCCTCTACACAATTCCCTCTGGTTGTTTGTATGCCCTGCCACCCATGTTAAAATGTGTCTACTCCCTAGTCTGTGAATAATCCCACCCCTGTAACCATCAAAGAAAACCTTGGGTTTTTTGTTTTGTTTTTTTTTACTTTTTACAACATTGGGCTCATACAATGTTTGTCTTTTTTGTGATTGACTAATTTCATTCAGCATAATGTCCTCCAGGTTCAACAATGTTGTGAGATGTTTCACATTATTACTTAACCTTTTGTAGTATTCCATTGTTTGGCCATTCTCCTGATGAGCATTTAGGCTGTCTCCATCTTTTTTGATATGTCTCTTGTAGACAGCATATTTAAGGATCCTGTTTTCTTATTCATACTGCTCTGTCTCTTCACTGGTACGTTTGATCTATTTACATTCAGTGTAATTATCAATAGGTATGGACTGATTATTGTCATTTTTCTGTTTTTTTTTTGGGGGGGGGTTGCTGGATTCTATGTTTCACAAAATTTTTGACAGTCTATTTTATTTGTAGGTTTTATTTTTTTTTCTGTTGTGCTAATGTTTAATCTTCTGATTTTTCTTTTTTCAATGTTAATGTGTAGGTGTTATTATTTTTCTTTGATGATACCTTGTAATTTATTTTTTCCCTGCTTAAAACAGTGTTTTATCCTGAAATCTACTTGACTTCTTTACCATCTGGAAGGTCTGTACTCTATTCCCTCTTTTTTATTTGTACTTTCATTATATATAGATCTCTGGTTCTCTATATTCAGCCTGGTAGGCTTGTTTGTTTAAATACTTCTATACGTGGATTGAATTCTGGATGGTGTGCCATGCATGGTAATCTCTGGTTGCTGTCTGCTGTTGTTGATTCTCAGTTCAAAGAATAGCCTTTAGCAATTTTTTTGTTGTTGTTGCAAAGTTGGTGTGGTCATTACAAATTCCTTTAATTTCTGCCTATCAGGAAATGTTCTCATTTCGCTTTTGTATTTGAGGATCAGCTTTTTTGGGTATATGATTCTTCACTGGCATTTTTTTTTTTTTTTTCTTTCAGAGTTTTGCCTTCTTGCCTGCATGGTTCCTGCTGAGAAATCAGAGCTTAGCCTCCTTAGTTCCCATTTGTAGGTAACATTTTGTTTTTCCTGAGCTGTTCTCAGGATTCTTGCCTTTGATTTTGGAGTGCTTGATTCTAATATGTCTTGGTGATTTTCTTTCAGGATCTCTCCTGTTTGGGTTTCTTTCAGCTTCTTGTATGTGTATCATCTTTCATGATATTAGGGAAGTTTTCTTCCAATGACTCTTTGAGTTTTCTCTGTGCTTGTCTCTCCCTGCTTTCCCTCTTCATAGTGCCCCAAGTAAGTCTTAGGCTTTCTTTGGAAAATTTTCATTCTGTTTTCTTGTTGTTCTTCTAGCATACTAGTATTGTGAGATTTATCTTCATGTTTACTAATTTGGGCTTCCATTGCTTTGAATCATCCCTTTTGCCCATTCACTGTATTGTTAAATTCTGAGATGTTAGTATTAATCTTCTGGATATCTAACTGTGGGTATATGTTATTTCAGATTTTGCATTCATTTGTTCATTTAGAATTTTCCTGAATTTTTCTATGTTCTTGCCTTCATCTTTCTGCCAATCTGCTGAAGGTTCAAAAACAGTATTCTTTTGAATTCTTTTTCAGTTAATCCCATTAGCTACTCTTAGTGAGTAATGTTTTCTGTCTCTGCATCATTCTTGTTTCTTCCTGTGAGCTAAAATTGTCTGTTGTCTCCAGGGTATTATGGGGTTGTCATATTTAAAAACAAAAACAAAACAAACAAAAAAACAGTGCAGTTGCTGGACCCAGAGGGGTGAAATCTCTGGTGGACGCCTGTAATTCAAGGATCTCACGAGGTGGTTGTGGAAGTGTTCAACACCATAGACAGAGATCCTACTGACCTTGGTGTTATCAATGTTCAGAGCACTCAATCTGGATGTAATTTATAGGGGGCCTTGATGGACCTCATTTCAGTGTCTGTTAAGACCAAAAGGAAGCTGGGGGCAGGATGACTGGTTAAATGCTGGTCTGGTGGTTCTGTGGATTTTGTAAGTCTAGAGTTAAGGTCACCCGAATCCAGGCACTGGAGTGGCATATCAAAGCAGCATTTCCGGGCCCCAACTAACTCTGCACTGTTTCCTAACCACGTGGCTCCAGAGTCCCAGAGCGGAGTCTGTGCTAGAGGTGAGTGAGGGTAGGAGCTGGCTACGCTGCTGGTCACCAGGGGAGCATGGGGAAAAAGAAACCACCCCTCAGGAATCTGCTCTGCCAGGCCTCCCTCTGTTGCCAAAGTTGCTCACAAGATGATCTAGCAGCCGCAGGCCAGCTTTTAACCAGTCAATGTCCCTCTCTCACTGTCCCTGCGTGGCCTTTCCTTCCAGTCAGCAGTACATCAACCTCTCTCAACTTTCTTCTGAAGTTCAAGGTGCCAGAATTTTCATCTGTGTCTATTTTATTTCGTCTCGTCTTTTTTGTAGAGGTTCCACATAGGGTGTTTGCCAAGTTTGCCATCTTGCTGGAGGTCCTGTCTCCATCTTTTTGATGTATTTCTTATAGCATATGGAAGGAGCCTGTTTTCTTATCGGAACATACCACTCTTTATGTCTTTCAACTGGTGCATTTAATCCATTTCCATTCAGTGTAAAATTATCAATAGGTATGAATTGACTGCTGTCATTTTTTTTTTTGTGGTGCTTTCTTTGTTCCATGTAATTCTCTGTGCTGAGTGTATTTTGGTTGTGGGTTTTCTTTTAATTTTTGTTGTGTTAATGTTTACTTAATCTTTCTGATTTTCCTATTTTTTAAAAAAACTTCTGATGTGTCTTAATTTTCTGAGGTTACTCTATATTTTATTACTTCTTCTCTATTTAAAAGTCTGTTTATCTTGAAATGTACCTGACTTCCTTGGAAGTCATTTGGAAGTTCTGTATCTACACTATTCCCTCTTTTTGCTTTGTAGACTTCATCATAAATCTGTTATCTCTGGTTCCCCATTTTTAGCCTTGTGGTTTGTTTTACTTTAAATGTGTCTGTATCTGGATTGGAGTCCTCTAGTGTGGTGCTGTGGGATAAACCACAGTTTGAACCACAAAATCGGCATTTCAAATTTACCAGCTGCTCCTTGGAAACCCTATACAGGGTTGTTTATGAGTCCAAATCATCTCAATGGCACTTTAACAACACATATGGATTGAATTCTGGGTGGTGGTGTCATGTGCGGTAATCTCTGGTTGTTATCTGCTGTTGTTTCTCAGTCCAAAGAACACCCTTTAGCATTTTTTGTAAACTTGGTCTAGTCAATACAAATTCCTTTTATTTCTGTTTATCTGGAAAGGTCCTAATTTTACCATCGTATTTGAAGGACAGTTTTTTAGGTATTTGATTCTTGGTTGGCAATGCTTTTCTTTCAGAGTTTTGTGTATGTCATTCCATTGCCTTCTTATCTGCATGGTTTCTGCAGAGAAATCAAAGCTTAGTCTTACTGGTTTTCCTTTGTAGGCAATATTTTGCTTTTTCCCTAGATGCCTTCAGGATTCTTTCCTTGCCTTTGATTTTGGAGAATTTGATTATGATAGGTCTTGGTGATTTTCTTTTGGGGTATATCTTGCCTGGAGTTTGTTCAGCTTCTTGAATGCTTATCTTCTTGTCTTTTAAGGCGTTAGGGAAATTTTCTTTGAACAACTCTTTGACAATTTTTTCTGTGCTTTTTACTGTCTCTCTTCTTGTTCTGCAATTCTAGTACCCATTAAGTTGTTCTTCATGGTGTCTCACATAATTCTTAGGCTTTCTTCAGATTTTTTTCTGATTATTTTACTCAGAAATTTATCTTTAATCTCACTAATTTGGGCTTTCATTGCTTTGCATCTGCTACTTTGCCTTTCCAGTGTATTGTCCATTTCTGGTATCTTAGTATTAATCTTCTGGATTTAAAATAACAGGTTTTGTATTGTCTCAAGATTTTCATTTGTCTTTTTGTTCTTGCAGTGTTTTCCTGAATTTGTAAAGTTTCCTTTCTGTTCTTCTTTTCCTCTGTCAGTCCTCTGAAGGTACCTAAATATCATTGTTTTGAATTCTTTTTCAGTTATCTCCATTACCTTTTCTTCCTCAGAAACTTTCAGGCTCTACATCTTCATTATTTGTTTGAGCCATTCTCTCTTGTGTCTTCATGTGAGCTACAATAGTGTGTAATCTCCATGGCACTGTGAAGTTGTCAAGTTTGTATTTAATACATGATTGTATGTTAATGTGTTCTTAGGCTTACCACCTCCTCTGGTTATAGTAAGAGAATCGAAGCTTGTACTCTGTTCTTGTTTGCCATTTGTGCACCTCAGTTTAGGGCGGGATTACTGCTATTATTGAACAGGTGGTGTGTGGCTTGGTATTGGTTCTTCCCCAGTGGGTGGCGTTTTCCATGGTCTGTGTGAAATCTGCTTTGCTAGGTCACCTTCTGTTGCCAAAGCTGCTCATAAAAGTTCAAGTTAACTGTAGGGCAGGTGGTCGGCAGTCTCTCTCTCTTGCCATTTCTGCTTAGCTTCTCCTCAGCAAGTGCTCAATCCACTTATCTAACCTTTCCTATGATGTTTTTGGTGCCAGAATTTTCATCTGTGTCTGTTTAACTTGGTCTCTCATATCTTTGTTGTAGAGGGTCTGTGTAGTGAGGCCTTTCTAGTTTTCCATCTTGCAGGAAGTCCTCCTACTCAGGTAGTTTTATTCACTTCTCTTACTCTTGAGTTTCCAGGTGGCACAGATTGTTAAACACTCAGCTGTTAACAGGAAGTCTGGTAACTCAAGTCCACCCAGAGGTACCATGTAAGAAAAATCTGACAATCTACTTCTGAAACACCAGACATTGAAAGTTCTATGAAATACAGTTCTAGTCTGAACCATGGGGCCACCATGAATTGGAATCAACTCCACAGCAACTGGTTTGGATTCTCTGGTTCTTGATCTTGAACATGCTTTTGTCTCTTACAGCTTAACTCTTACTTCCTTTTCATGATTTAGTTATTACCTCTTCCAGGAAAAAATTTTCAATAACTAACCTCACTGGGTTATATGGTTTTCCTATGCACATCTAAGTTTAGGTCTATGATATCATTTATTGTATCTTGATTACTTAGCTGTCCAAGTAGACAACAGATCTGTCTCACCAACTAAACAATACCTTGAAGGCAGGGCTCCTATATTATTTATCTTATATCCCTATAGTAGACAGCATACAGTACCTACCTCACACAAAGGAGCTCAACAAATATTTCTAGAATAATCACTTAATTTTCTCTTCAGTTCAAGAGTTGCTGTTGTTGTTAAGTGCTGTGGAGTCGGTTCTGACCTATAGTGACCCTGAACAGGGTTTCCGAGGATGTAAATCTTTACGGGAGCAAATATCCTCATCTTTCTTCTGCGGAACTGCTGGCAAGAGTAGTACAGGAGTAATACATTAGCCAGTAGCCACATGTGAATTGACAACTAACTACTCTGGAGGAACTAGCAAAAACAAACCAAACCCATTGTTACTGAGTAGATTGATTCATAGCAACTCCATTGGACAGAGAACTGCCCCAGAGTTTCCAAGGCAGTAACCTTCACAGAAGTGGACTACCTACCACATCATTCTTCTGCCAAGCAGCTAGTGGACTTGAATCACTGACCTTTCAGTTAGCAGCTTAGCAACTCAAACACTGTACCACCAGAGCTCCTTGGGAGGAACTATAGCCATTATTACAAATATCAAGGACCTCTGGTAGCATAGTGGTTATGAGTCAGGCTGCTAAACTCAAGGTCAGCAGTTCAAAACTACCAGTGGTTCCATGGGAGAAAGATGAGGCTTTCTGCTCCTGTAAAGATTTACAATCTTGGAACCCTTGTACAAGGTTGCTATGAGTCGGAACTGACTCCACAGCACACTACCACCACCATTAGTGTCAGCCATGTGACATTAACAGGTTCAGTATCTAAGGTAACTTCCTGTTGTTGCTGCTGTTAAGCACCATTGAGCTGGTTCCAACTCACAGTGACCCTGCAGTATAGGGTTTCCAAGGAGCAACTGGTGGGTTTGAACTGCTGACCTTGCAGTTAGCAATCCAGTGCTTATTCTACAGCACCACACCAGAATTCCACACTTCCTAATGTTTCCTTTCTAAGTAAGCAGACTTTTCTTGATTATCAATCCCAGTTACATTTGTATAATTACCATAAGAACAATGACTGAGTGCCCTTATATGGTAAACAAAGAGTAGGCCCTCCTGGTTTAGAGAAATGGTATCCCAAACCACTGGCCATCAGGTTCCTAAATGGCTTCCTGTTGGTTGAAAATACTAAAGAAATAAAAGTATCAATGATTTAAATTAATCAAGAATCTTTCAAGAGAGAGGAATTAAGATTGGGGTAAACTGTACTAGCTCAGACAGGTTTCTAGGTTAGATTATGCTGCTACTCTGTTCTAATCCACCATTAATTCTTGCCGGGTCACCTTTCTATAACTGTATTCTCGCCCCATCTATCTATCTATCTATCTATCTATCTATCTATCTATCTATCTATCTATCTAGTCACCATAATTCAGATGATGTCATTCTCAGCAATCTTTTCATTTATCTGCTTTTATAACAAATTTCAAATTCTCAACTAGAAGACTCCATTTATTTACTTGTCTACTCTTCAAACTCATCCCATTTCTTCATGTTCATTTGTTTGCAATTGTGTTTAGTTCCTTTTTGACATCTAGTACCTAGTAGCTAGAGCTAATACCAAGGAACTCTGGTAGTGTAGTGGTTACGAATCGGGCTGTGAACCACAAGGTCAGCAGTTCAAAACTACCCGCTGTTCTGCAGGAGAAAGATGAGGTATTCTGCTCCCATAAAGATTTACAGCCTTGGAAACCCTGTACAGGGTTGCTATGAGTCGGAACCGACTCCACGGCACACAACAACAACAAAAATCTAGTAGCTCAGTTTTCTTACCAGGACTTTATAAAGTTCTTTAGTCATTAATGTTTTTTTATCTATTAATTATGTATCTGAGCACAGAGGCAAAAGGTCTGTCAGAGAAGCTCCTACAAATCTACTGAAATAAAGATTAAATTGAAACATGAAAATACATATTCTTCTTGAAATACAAGTGTTTTAGTGTCAAAATGTACATTATCTTCAAGCATTATTTAAATATCATGTTGTTTTTATAAGGAATAATATAATTAGTTTGATCTTGACACCCAGTAGAGACTGACTCAAATTTAAAAATGGGTTCTCAGCATTTAGAAGAACTTGAAAAAAAAACAATTTAAATGTAGCATTGCCTTCTTAAAATAATTATCTATTTAAAAATTATGAGTCCATTTGATAACAAATGGTACCTTATTGCATCCCTGTAAACATATGGGCTTAACAGCAGTTAACAACAAAGAAATTAACATGCAAAAGTTCTACAATGCCTATAGTTTGAAGGAAAGCATTAAAAATATTCAGGCCAATAAAAAAAACCATAATAATTTGTTCCTTACATTTAAAGAAGCATTGACCTCTGGCTTTGCGCTGATACTTCTCTGGACATATCTGAATATTCAAATGTGACTCTTTCACTTCAGGAGCAATAGGCATGTATTTGTATATATATGCCCATTAGTTCCTGAAGTGAACTGTGTGAAGTCCTGGTGTGGCGCTATGGGCTAATTCGTCTGCAAAGCCATTTGAACTGCAAGGTTGGTGGTTCAAGCTCACCAGCTGCTCCTTGGAAACCCTATATAGGGTCGCTGTGGGTTGAAATCAACTCAATGGTACTTAATAACAACAGCATACACACACACACACACACACACGGAGTCCTGGTTTGGTGCTGTGGGTGAATGCTCTGGATTGCAGTCAGTTTGAACCACAAAGCTGGCAGTTTAAGTCACCAGCCGCTGCTTGGAAACCATATACAGGGTCGTTATGGGCCAGAACTGACTCGACAGCACTTAATAACAACAATGTACACATTTAGATGTTAGTGAGATGTAATTCTCTTTAAGCACTGAAAACTCGAGTTTATAGCAAACCAAACTTGAACTGAATGAAAACTGTATTTGCTGCTGTATTTACCAATCCCATACAATGTGAATACTCATGTGTTTGACAATGGAGTACTGTAACTACAGACTCTGTTAGGGTGTTGCTACATATAGTACTGTATGTTTTTGCAAATATGCACATCATTTTTTTTAGCAATTACACCTTCCCTGAGGTACTTTCATACGCATGTTATGCTAATTTTTTTTTTTTTTACGGCTAAATAATAGTGCACTTATGCAAATATACCACAAGGAGTGAAGGCATGTTTGGAAAAAGGCATGAATGACATACATTTACGTAAAAATATGGTATATGTCCCTGGCTGGCACAGACAATTAATTATTTGACTAGGAACTGAAAGGCTGGGGGTTCAAAGCCACTCAGAGGCACCTCAGAAGGAAGACATGGAGATCTGCTTGAAAACCATATAGAACAGTTCTACCCTGCAACACATGAGGTCACCATGAGTCAGAATTAACTTGATGGTAACTAGCTTTGCTTATACTCTATTATCTTTCTAAAATTTGAAAAATTTTAAATTCCAAAATACATTTGGCTTCAATGGTTTCAGCTGAAAATAAATGGTGTTCCTCTGGCATGTTTCAATAATTTAAATTTACTCTCATCATTCATATTTTCACTAAGCGAAGATTCTCTAAGCGTTTACTTTTACAAATTATGTGAGGGGTATAATTCTGTTTATACCTTTTGCTATAAAGTATTAAGATTTTTAAGCTAGTTATTCACATGGCTTTTGGTTAACCTGTTGGTCTCTTGTACTACTAGTTTCCTTCCTTTCCAAGATTGAGAGCAATTTATAAACTAAACAGGCTACGAGACTGTAGGAGAAATTTGAGTAAAAGAATGTCAAACTCTTTTCCTCTAAGTTAGGGGCTGGCACAAGGTGGTCTGTGGACTACATCTCAGCATTCTGCCTGTTTCACAACTGTGTCTCTTGTAGTGTCCATGCTACAACGTCAGAGCTGAATAGTTGCAACAGAAACCACAGGCCTATAAACCCTAAAACAAGTTGCTGCTGTCAAGTGCCATCAAGTGGGTTCTGATACATCCTGACCCAGTATATTGAGTTTCCAAGAAGTGGCTGGTGGATCTGGACCACTGATTTTTTTGTTAGCAGTCCAGTGCATATCTTAGAGTGCCACACCAGGAAAAGAACAGGGGGCTTCAAATAGTGTGAGAAAATTCTATTATCTTTTAACTCAGTTTTTACATGCATTCTTTGAAGTCCTTTCCCATTTATTACCTGGTCCTTTACCGAGAAAACTTGCTGTTCCTGCTCTAAGACATCGTTTAGCCCAGGTGGTACTAAGAAGTATGAGTACTATTTAGGTATGATTTTTCATAAAGCTGGTTTGGTCTACATTTAGGATTTATGGTATGTATATGTGACAATTTGAAGCCAGAAACAGAGCTGGCTGTCACAGAGAGTCAAATTCCTCTTCTGTTTGAATGTAGATTCAACAGGTCAAAATTTTAGATCTTTACCAAATCTAGAGAGACTGGGGAGCATGGTCTTGCTGATGAGAGAAGTCTGTTCAGAGGATGAGGAAAGTGATTCATACAGCAAAATTATTTTAACCTGTCTACCTTCTGTAAAATCACTGGAAGGACTCCATGTATGTTATAGTTTATGTTGATATGTATAATTCCAAAGAGGTTGGGAAATACGGATTTTACACATTACTCATTGCTACGTTACTCTATAATTCACATGTACTATTGTTTGAATATCTTTCACCATTTTTGACAAAAAGTTTCCCAGCTCAGCTGTGGCTCAATAAATTTTTATTGTTTTTTGTTATTTATTTTTATTCAAAAGAATTTGTTTCCCTATCACAAAAATTAGATAACCACACCACCAACAGCAGCAAAGTCCGTGGAGTTACATTGATGGTAGAGTTCACTGGGTATTCCCAATGTCCCAAAGGTCATAAAGGCAGGAAAAAAAAAACAAGAAAAGAAAAAAATACTCAAAACCAAACCAAAACCCCTGATGATTTTGGGGAAGAGACATCACATTTTCTCACTGTCAGCTGCAGATGTATTTCAGCAGGATCAAGCAAACACTTCATACCAACTCCAGCACCTAATTGGAAAAAAAAAAAAGGGGTGGGGTGGGGTGGAGAAGGGCAGTTAGCTTGACAAAATAATTTTAAAATATAGAGTTTAATGAATCTTCATGGTATCAATGGAGAACCAAATTAAGAAGACTTCTCCTAACTAGTAAAACGCCAACAAACTTAAAGGAACTGGACACTCATCTTTTCTTCCCTTCTATTTACCAGTTGCCTGAATACTCTCAGATTAGGGATCTCCATGGTTAACTAGGGAGCCTTCAAGGCACACTACATAAAACATATGGATAAGTTTAGTGACTTCTGCACATCATGGGTGTAACAGGTTTAAAATATATGTTGACAGTTTTAAGAAAAAAATTCAGCTTTACTGTTTAGAATTTCATCTGTCTCTTCCACTGAGAAATATTGTTCACAGTCATCAAGATACGTGAGTCCTAAAATCTTGCCTCCTACTGTTTAGTTCATTTTCCCATCAATCATCTGGTATCATAATGTCTTAACTAGGTTTTACTAGTTTCTAAGAGTTACAGTAACTAATGATTTAAATAAATTATGATATTGCTTAGACTAAAAATGGGACTAAGGAAAAAGAATCAAATATAAAAAAATAAATGTAGCTAAGAAGGGCTATAAAGAATGGATGAAGACAATTATGAGATACAGTCAAGACTGAAATGTTAGATGGAGGATGCAAACCTGTCCTCTCCTACTTTGCTAAGGCTTGACTTATTCCATGATACCTTTTGTTTTTCTTCTTGGCAGGCAGGCTACTTACATAAGAGGCCAATGCTACTAAACAGAATCTTTTGCCAGTCAGAATTTTTAAGTACATATGTAGTTTTGGCTCCTGCAGGCAGGCTAGCAATTCCAACAGTCTCAGAAGCAAAACTTGTTGAAGAGTAAGGTGCTTTTTCAATATATGCCTTGCCATAAGAATAAGGTACAGAGGGACTCAGGAACTAAAGAAACAGAAATTCCAAGACCTTCGACCATCTTGCTTGAGGCTTCCAGAACATAACAAGCATTGATCAATTTAGAAGTCTGCTTTCATTGAAGCTAAAAGTCCAGTAAGACTTTCCAAACAGGAAAAACAGCAGTATAAAGAGGAGGCTACTATGTATATTAATTAGACCAGCTAACAGTGTAGTTCTTTTTGTGTTTGTTCATTTTATCTTCACAGGACAAGGTGCTAGTCTTTAGGTTCACTCCTTTGGTGCTTGGTCATTCTTCAATGAGTATGGGATGAAGGAAATCATGTCAAATTGAATGCCTACTGGAAGAAGAAATAAATGCATAATATTTTAAATAAACATGGCTCAAGCTCACCAGCTGCTCCTTGGAAACCCTATACAGGGTCGCTGTGAGTCGGAACCGACTCAACAGCACTTAAGAACAACAACAACAACATTTCTGTATCTGTAGAGAATATGTGAAAAAAATAGGTACCCTCAGAATAAGTTAAGTGCTAGTTAAATCGATGCACTGTAAACCTATTCCAAAATTGTATTTTGTTTACAAACTTCACTGCTCAGCAAAGGACTTATTTGTCCAATTGCTAAATATCCAATGGTATATGCATTTAAAATTTTTAATTCCTTGAGTTTCTGACTACAAAAAAAAATAATGTGGATAACTATGCATGAATTTGTAAGAGAGACTGAACGATAATGGACATTCACATATTCAGACTGTAATAACGGCATGGTCTTATCAATCAATTTCAATTGATCATTAAAATATTAGATACTAAAAACAATTTGTACAACTGAGGGGAAAAAATCTGTCAGCAAAGGAGTGAGAAAGACAAGAGTGAGATGTATTTAAGTCTGGTGACTGTCTAAGCATCTTCTGCTGTATTCTGGACTTTGTCCAGTGAATGTCCTGGGATGTAGTTGCACTGGCATAACAGATACTTGGCCCGTAGTAAATTCCCAGTAGTCTTCACTGTTTTTCAATCTGACTATCTCTCACTTCACTCAGCATTGATATAACCTTCTAACAAGTGCTGTCTATCATCTCCATAGTTTCAAGCTACCTATTCTTTTTCCTTTCAGTCAAATCACTTCCAAGGAAACAGAGACCCATGGCTTGGAATGATTATTAAGGCTTAGTACATGTGCATGTTTTCATGATCTTGTTACAGTCCAAAAATGGGTGTGAGCTTAAAAATGGAGATGTGTATAAACAACTTACCTTAATTGTACCCTGACTGTTAGCAGCAATCAACACATTGGACTCCTAGAAAAGAACAAGAACTTTTTTAAAGTCTAGAGAAGGATGTCTTGGGGGCTGGGGAGCAATCCAATAGAAGAATATCCTGTCATCATTCTTTCCGTGCTCCACCCTAAAATACCAGCAGAATATAAAGTGGAAAACCCAACTTTTAATAAGTTTTTAACTATCAGTTTTTAAAATCAAAACTCCCAGACTTTGAGGATTAAGTTTTGATTTAAAAAAAAAAAAAAAAAAAGGCACAGCTGTAAGCAGAGTAGGGAATTTATAAACGAGGGGATATGGAAGGATTGCAATAGTTTGCCAACAAAAGGAGAGTCAAGAAAAAGGAAGACTGAAATAAAACATAAATAAATAAAAAAAAAAACTTGAGAAAAACAAAGTAGGCACTCCTTTCCTCAGAAATTTCCCTCTTTATTAATTTTCTCCTATAAAACACCATCAATTATGTAAATGCTGCCAATAATAAATCTGGCACACATTTCTATAGATAGCCATTTGGTATTAGGAAACCAAGAGAATGGGAAAATTCACCTGGTAGAGGGAAGGGCTTTCTCTTTAATTATTCTATTACTCAGCATTTACATTTTTAATAATCACAGTGATTATTTGGAAGAGAAATCACGTGTAAATTATTTATTTATATTTTACGACTTAGAAAAACTATCTGGTGAGTTGGAAGAGTAGGAAAAGGAATGAAAAAGACAGAACATCAGAGAGTCTTAGGATGTAGGAAAATTGGGGCATGTCTCCTGCTGGAAACAGAAGGTCTAATAAGGCTCCGAATGTTTGAAGTGTAGAGAAGACTGTCACATGCCAGGATAGACAGCTAAGAGGAAGTGAATAGGCTCAAAACTGCCACAGAGGTAACATGACTGATGGAAAGACCAAGTCCAGTATTACAGCTATGAGAAATAGAGAAAGTGGCCAAACCTCAATGAAGGGTAGGATCAGCCTGAATACCCTTCAGACTTAATGACAAAATGATGAGAAGAAAGAAAACTCTTGGCCCTTGTGCTGGGTAATAGCTAAGATGAACTAATTTGTATTAACCTTCACATAAGGAATCTGTGGTTTTCAAACTCAGGTTTCTACTTCTTCTTTGATTTCAAGTAGTTATTTTTGAAAACTATTCATCTTGTTACTACTGATATAAGAAAAAATAATTTCTTTCACTAGCCTTAAACTGTTTATGGAATTAGAACATTCCTTGGAGGCAGTCAGTGTCGACAGCAGCAAACGTCATAGTTGTATCAAGAAGAAATAAATATCCCCCTGCTGCCACCGCCCCAACAGAGATGAACATGGGAATTGCTTAACTTTTTTTCTTAAATCAGTACAAAATTTAAAAAAACCCACAGCCATTGATTTGATTTGGACTCATAGAGACCCTATGAGACATAGGGCTTGTGAGACTGTAAATCTGTACAGGCAAAGACAATCTCATCTTTCTCACACTGTTAACTTGCAGTTAAGAGTCTCAACGCTTAACCCATGTTGCCAAAAGTACGCATGCTCTTAAAAATAGGAACCCAGGTAATAGAGTATTATTATTCATTATTCTAATTCATTTAAATACCTACTTTGGGAAGTTAATAGGCTATTTTGGAGGCTTAATGTGCACAGCCACCACTTGTCTGTCAGTTTGTCATACTGTGGTGGCTTGTGAATTGCTGTGATTCTGGAAGCTATGCCACCGGTATTTTGAATACCAGCAGGGTCACCCACAGTGGACAGGTTTCAGATGAGCTTCCTGATGAAGACAGACTAGGAAGAAGGAGTGACGAACTACTTCCGAATATTTAGTCACTGAAAACCTTATGAATAGCAGAGAAACACTGTCAGATACAGTGCCAGAAAATGAGCCCCTCAGGTTGGAAGGCACTCAAAATGCGACTGGGGAAAAGCTGCCTCCTCAAAGTAGAGCTGACCATGATGATGCGAATGGAGTAAAGCCCGCGGGACCTTCATTTGTGGATGGGACACAATTCAAAAATGAAGAGAAACAGCTGTAAACATCCATTAATAACTGGAACATGGAATGTACAAAGTATGAATCTAGGAAAACTGGAAATTGTCAAAAATGAAATGGAACACATAAATATCGATATCTTAGGCAAGAGTGAGCTGAAATGGATTGGTACTGGCCATTTTTGAATATGACAACCACATGGCTTACTATGCCGGGAATGACAAATTGAAGAGGAATGGTGTTGCATTCACCATCAAAAAGAACATATCCAGATCAGTCATGAGGTACAACACTGTGTGCTATAATATCCATGCACCTACAAGGAAGACCAGTTAATACCACTATTATTCAAATTTATGCACCAGCCATTAGCCAGTGAGGATGAAATAGAAGAATTCTACCAACTTCTTTAATCTGAAATTGATCAAACATGCAATCAAGGTGTATTGATCATTATTGGTTACTGGAATGCAAAGGTTGGGAACAAAGAAGAAGGATCCAGTAGGGGAAAATATGGCCTTGGTGATAGAAATGATGCTGGAGATCGCATGATAGAATTCTACAAAACCAATGATTTGTTCATTTCACATATCTTTAGACAGCGTAAGACACGATTATGCACATGGACCTCACCAGACAGAATACACAGAAATAAAACTGACTACATCTGTGGGAAGAGACCATGGAGAAGCGCCATATCATCAGCCAAAACAAGGCCAGGAACATATTGTAGAACAGATCATCAATTACTCATATGCAAATTCAAACTGAAACTGAAGAAAATGAAAAGAAGTTCACGAGAGCCAAAATATGATCTTGAATATATCCCACCTGAATTTAGAGATCATCTGAAAAACAGATTTGATACATTAAATACTAAAGACCGAAGACCAGAAGACTTGTGGGGTGACACTGAGAACATCATACAGGAAGAAAGCAAAGTCATTAAGAAAAGAAAGAAAAGGTCAAAATGGTTGTCAGAAGAGACACTGAAACTTACTCTCCAGTGTTGACATGCTAAAGCAAATGGAAAAATTAGGAGGTACAAGAGCTGCACTGAACATTTTAAAGGTCAGCTTGAGAAGACAAAGTCAAATATTACAACAAAATGTGCAACTATCTGGAGTCAGAAAACCAAAAGGGAATAACACGCTCAGCATTTCTCGAGCTGGGAGAACTGAAGAAGAAATTCAAATCTCGACTTTTGTTACTGAAGGACTCTCTGGGAAAATTATTGAAAGATGCAGAAAGCATCATATTTAACCATTTCAAGAGGTAGCATATGATCAAGAGCCAATGATAATGAAGGAAGAAATCCAGGGTGCACTGAAGGAATTGGCAAAGAACAAGGCACGAGGAATTGATGGAATAAAAACTGAAATCTTTCAAGAAAGTGAGGCAGAATTGGAGGCACTCACTCATGTATGCCAAGAAATTTAAAAGACAACTCTCTGGCTAACTGATTGGAAGAGATCTGTATTTGTTCCTATTCCAAAGAGAGGTGACCCAACGGAATGCAGAAATCATCAGACAATCTCTTTGATATCCCACGCAAGTAAAGTTTTATAAAGGTAATACAGAAACGGATGCAAGCATACATTGACAGAGAACTTCCAGAGGTTCAAGCCGGATTCAGAAGAGGCCGTGAAACGAGGGATATCATTGCTGATGTCCGATGGAACTTGGCTGAAAGCAGAGAATACCAAAGAGATGTTTGCCTGTGCTTTATTGACTATGCAAAGGCTTTCGATTGTGTGGATCATCACAAGCTATGGACAGCATTGTTAAGTATGAGTATTCCTGAACACTTAATTGTGCTCATGTGGAATCTGTACATGGACCAACAGGCAGTTCTTCGAACAGAACATGGGAACACTGAATGATTTATAATTAAGAAAGGTGTGGGACAGGGTTGTATTCCCTCACCATACTTATTCAACCTGTATGCTGAGCAAATCATCCGAGAAGCTGGGTTCTACATAAAAAATGTGGTATCAGGGTTGGAGGAAGACTCCTTAACAACCTGGAATATGCAGATGATACAACCTTGCTTGCTGAAAGTGAAGAGGACTTAAAATACTTACCAATGAAGATCAAAGGCCAAAGCCTTCAGTATGGATGGCATCTCAATGTAAAGAAAACAAAAATCCTCACCACTGGACCAATAAACAACATTCTTATCAATGGAGAAAAGACTGACGTTATCAAGGATTTCATGCTTGTTGGATTAACTATCAACACTCAGGGAAGCAGCAGTCAAGAAATCAAACGACGTATTGCATTAGGCAAATCTGCTGCACAAGACCTTTTTAAAGTGTTGAAGAGCAAAGATGTCAGCTTGAGGACTAAGGTGTGCCTGACCCAAGCCATGGTATTTTCAATAACCTCATATGCATGCGAAAGCTGGACAGTGAATAAGGAAGAACGTAGAAGAATTGATGCTTTTGAGTTATGGTGCTGGAGGAGAATATTGAAGGTGCCATGGGCTGCCAAAAGAACCAACAGATCTATTTTGGAAGAAATATAGCCAGAGTGGCTCCCTGGAGGCCAGGATGGCCAAACTTTGTCTCTCATACTTTGGTCATATTGTCAGGAGAGAACAGTCACTGGAGAAGGATGTCATGTTTGGTAAGGTGCAGGGTCAAAGAAAAAGAGGAAGAATTCTAGCGAGATGGATTAGCAAAGTGGTAGCATCAATGGGCTCAAGCATGGCAATAACTGTGAGGTTATCCCAGGACCGGGTAGTGTTTCATTCTGTTTTGCACAGGGTCGCTATGAGTTGATACTGACTCAATGGCACAATGCAGAGTTTGGATGAAGGGAGTAAAAAGATTAATTTGAAATGTATCTATTCTTAGTTATTTGTGTTCAGAAAGTGCTTGGGGTTGGTGACAGACATCCTTATACAGTTAAGATAACTTACCCAGAGTGGGTCAAGAGGCAGAACTCCTATGCCTGTCTCAGAAAACAGCAAAAAGAGGTACCTGGTGGTGCTATGTGGATTTCCTTCTAGCAAGAACTTTAAACCAGCTCTTTGAAAAGGATGTATTGTATCAAAACTAGTACCAGACGACCCCAAAATTAATCTCTTGTGAATAGTATCCTCAAATGAAGCTGTGGAAAACACTGAGATCCATCTAACAGTCCAGGAGCCCCAATCATTAAATGCTGTGGCCATCACAATGATTTCTTTGCTATAGGGGCATATAGTGTCAGGAGGATGAAACCTTTATGGCCCCAAGGTTTCTGTCTTTTTCTGCCATTCTGGTTCTAGTCCCCATTTAAATATAAAGAAGAAAGGTAGAGAGACCTAGTGGAGATGCACTCACTCTGGGAGTGGGGAGAAGGGGACTTCTACAAGTTACAGAAATTACCTTTTCTAATTCAACCTGATTCTTGATGGAAGAAAAGTTTGGGAAAGTATGGTACATTATCACATGGTATCACACCTGATAGAAAATCTAGGCCTGATCTGTAGCACTGTTGCAATGACACGGTGATGTTGTAGGATGCTGTATCATTACACAAGACACATTTTAAATCTGCAGGATTACCACACTAAATTCAATTTTAAAAAATCTGGTAACTATTCACCATGAATAAATACTCGTTCTGTAACCTTTGGACAATGATGGCGTCAGATGATATCAGAGTGTGGTTAACTCTTAACCACATCTTTTCCTACGAAGACAGACCCCCACCCACTGCTATCTGGTCACCCATTTATAAATAAACTACTACATGAAGCAACTGCCCACTTCTAATGGTCTTTTGGGACTTATATATAGTTGATAGTGTGCCTTAAGAATTCTCAGAAAGAAGCTATTCAAAGTATCATCGTTGTTGATATTGCTAAGTGCTGATGAGTTGATTCTGATTCACAGTGACTCTGCACAGGACTCCCAAGGCTTTAAAAATCTTTGGAGGAGCAGAAAGCCTCATTTCTCCCCTGGAACAGCTGGTGAGCTCAAACTGTGGATCTTGTGGTTTGTAATGTGGAAAATAAAAGCTTTGTATTATCCCCCCTCCCACCATAAACTATACAATTACAAGAGTGTTTTAGGATTAAACTGTCATTTTGACAGCTAGCTATTTCCTAAGATTATTTTACTTATAGCATAGATATGTGGAAAAGTTACGTACACGGTTATAACTATAGGTTTTGAATGATTCTTATTTGCATTTTGAATGACTGGAAATTTCTAACTGTAGCTTTAGTCTGCTAGAAATCTAATGTAAATAAATTTTGGCTCAATGGGTTGCTTTACTTGCTAAATAAAATAAAAATACCAGCCAGTAATTCTCATTATTTTCACCATCTTTCTTGGAAACAGTTTTGCAGTACACATCTTCTCAAGGCTAATAGCTTATCTACTGCTTTGTTTTAAATTTGAAAACATTAAGAAAAGACAATGCAGCAAGTCTTTTACAAAAATAAAAGATAAATACAAATACATAGCAACGTGCTTATCTAGACAGTGATACTATACTAACATACACTAAAACACAACAGTAGCATCTGTTTTCTCTTTACTAGTTTGCTTTTAAGAGTGCCATTATACGTTATGGAGTGGTGCACAGTTAAGCATTCAACATTAACCCATAGGTTGATGGTTTAAACCTATTCAGAGGTAGCTGAGGGGGAAAAAGTGCTGGAGGTCTGCTTCTAAAAGGTCACAGCCTTGGAAATACGATGGAACACAGTTCTACTCTGACACACAGAGGGTCATCATGAGTTGAAATCCACTCAATGACAGTGTAAAAATAATAAAATCCCCATCAAGTCGAGAGAAGTAACAATTATCTGCCTGTTTTGCAAATGGAGATTTCTGGACACAGACACAACTGATTTAAAACGTGATTAATTTTACTATAGGTGTAAACATGAAGGGGCTTCAGAAAGTCAGTGGAAAAATTCCATTATCTTTCAATTCCATTTTTTCATGAACTTTTTGAAGCTTCTTCATATATA
>NW_006408618.1:6396288-6398059 GCF_000296735.1 Chrysochloris asiatica
ATATATATATATATATACACACACACACACACACACACACACAAATAACTTCCATTTCAGGATATGATATATATAGCAAATGGTACTAGAGTTGTTCTTCTATATACACAGAAAACTTGACAAAACACATAAAACAACATTGGACAAGTACCACTGTAGGACTTTAATCCCTAAGAAAGGAAAAATAAGTGAGATATTTCCTATAACTCCTCTGCGCTTTCTGCTCAGAAGCACTTTCTTGACCACATATCAGGGAAAGAATTTCAAACAGGGCATAGAAGAAATCTCAGCAAAATGTAGAAAGTTCACTGAACTAGGGCAAAGTTACCTGGAGATAATGTTCCAGAAATCTGCATAAAAGGCCTCTTGAGAGTTTTTAATAATAAACTACTCATGCACAGGACTAAACTACATAATGTTGGGAAAATCACTATGAATGAAGAAAACCCAATCACTGAGACCCTTTAAAGATTATCAAATCCCAGAGTTCACAAAGAGTTTTAACAAGAATGAACAGACCTCACTGAACTTTTGGGGCATACAGTAAGGCTTACCTAGTCTTAAAGTAAGAGCTTCTTTAGGTCAGAGATCTAGCCCATTGCTTGTATTCTGAATTTAATTTTTATGGGACTATAACCATGGTCTTTGCTACCTTTGTAATATTATGGCAGTTCTATGGAGCTGCAACGAGACCTGATAGACTACAAAGCATAAATTTGCTACCAGGTTCTTTAAAGGGAAAAAAATAAAAATGAGGACTGCTTGCTACTTTGGATTCACAACTAATCAAGCTTAAAAAGTAATATCAAAAGAATCAAATTTATTTGCAAAACTTAACTACTTGCCAAACCAAAATTGAACACTCTTAAAAGAATTCAACAAAATGCAGACACTCAACAGTGATACATTCATACCATACAGCATTTAAGAAACAAAAATTATATGACCTCTAACCAGGAGGGGAAAAACAGTCACTAAATACAAACAACAGATCCAGAAATGATAATAATAGCAGGGCTAATGAAGACTTTAAAAACAGGCAATATCATTATGCTCAAGGACTTAAACAATGAACTTCGATTAATACAAATGGAATCAAATGAATTTCTCTTTAAAAACACTGTATCTGAAATGAAATACCCATTATGGGCTTAATAGTGGATGAAACAGTAGAGTATGAGTAAATATGACAAGACGGAGAGAAAAAATTCAAACTGAAGTAGAGAAGACAAAAAATCTGGAAAAAAATGATAATTTTAGGGTCCTGTAAGTTAAAATGTAATCTAACCTATGTATAAATGGAATCCTAAATAGAGAAGGGGGGGGGGAAAAAAGATCTAAGGTTCAACTTTTTCTAAATATTAAAACATAAACCCACAAACTTAGAAGGTCAACAAGCACAAGAAGAAAAACTATAACAAAATAACAAAGTATAACTTAAAGACAGAATATGGTGAGTTAAACATGAATATTAGAAAACCATAAACCTTTGAGAAACAATAATTAAAAAAAAAAGGCCTAGGTAATACACTAGAGGTAGTAATGGTGGTTGTGTGCCATTAAGTCGGTTCTGACTTATAACAATCCAGTATAGGGTTTCTGAGTCTGTAAATCTTTAAAGGAGTAGAAAGCCTATCTTTATCCCATGGAGCAGCTGGAAGATTCAAACTGCTGACATTCTGGTTAGCAGTCCAATTCATAACCCACTCCGCTACTGGTGCTCCTTAAGAAACTAGTAAAGAACATAGAGTGAATTATAAAATAATTAAAA
>NW_006408618.1:6399104-6399518 GCF_000296735.1 Chrysochloris asiatica
ACTACTAAGATAGAAGAACAAATACAAAAAAGGATACAAAAATCCAAAGAAAGCCTAAAATTCATGTTGAGGAACAATGTAAGAATTATTGGCATTCACACAAGCCCACAGAGGAGATAGTTGAAGAGCTTCTGGAAGATAATTTTCCTAACATCATGAAGAGTGAAAAGCTAAGCATTCAAGAAGCTCAACGAACCCCAAGATGGATAGACCCTAAGAGACAATCACCAAAACATATGATAATCAAGCTCTCCAAAATCAAAGATAAAGACAGCAGTTTGAAAGCAGCTAGGGAAAAAAGAAATATAACATACAAAGGCAAGCAAATCAGATTAAGCTCAGATTTCTCAACAGGAACCATGCAGGCAAAAAGGTAATGGGGAGACATATATAAAACCCTGAAAGAAAAAAACT
>NW_006408618.1:6400083-6433835 GCF_000296735.1 Chrysochloris asiatica
TTGGAACAACAGGGTTCTGGGATAGAAGGATCTAGGTATAGCTTGAAGAGGGTAAATAATACTAAAATCCTTGACTGCCTTATGAATATTAGTTTCCCTTACAACTGTAAAATAGACACTTGAGCGGGATAGAAAGGATGTTGGGAAACATGATTAGAGAAAACTTGTACGCCCACCTTCAGCCTATAACTGACTGGAATACCTAAAAGGGGTTCTACAACTTGCCCAGTGAAATAGGCCTCATGCAAGCCTTTACAGAGTATAGGACCTTAGGTGGAATCCTGAGTTCCATCCACAACCTTGTGAGGTGAGACATTCCCACTAGAAAGGACAATCAGACTGGAATAGCTACAGTGACAGAAGATACATCTTCATGATGATCCTGACCTCAGAGCGGCAGTTACTCTAAATACCAACAGAGAGGGAAAGTGTCTTCAAATCAAGTATCAATGCTATCTGCTCTGTGTACAGGGTACATAGGGACAGGCAACTTATACATTGGCTACCTAAAATGAGGGAGCAATAAAGGCACGAAGTGACTGGCTTACAAGGTTTCAAGAGGGAGCTTAGTTTAAGAGTATGGGGGGAGGGGAAGAAAGAGTCCCCACTGAATATCTATCATCTTGTCTAGATGGGTCTGGTGAAAGATTCGTAAGATTCAATAGTGAATGACTGTTATCATGACTAATCGCGACTGTCACACTTGTAAAGGTAGAAGTTTTGTAACCAAAAAAGGGGAGTGGTTAATCTTACAGTCTAGAAACAGAGGATCCTAGGACCATCAAGAGACGAATGCACAAATAGAATGCGGGACCTTATCCAGAGCAGCAGTAGTGCCAGAGATGGAGGCAGAGATGGGGCATGGAGAGGGGGAGCGGCTGAGGACTCTAGATTCATCAACTAAGAAGAGAAGGACTAAGAACTGGTAGCCAGAAGCAGACTTGCAGAATGTGCCGTTTGGAGATTATTATATATGCCTGAGTGGGTTTTTTTGTTTGTGTGTTTTTTAAAAAGCTAAAGTGGATACAGAGAAATACCATTAACTGATGGTATATGGAGGAGATTATAATCAGTGTAATGAAACAAGTTATATGAATTGTTGAATGTGAAACTGATGTGCCCTGTGAACTTTCACTCAATCCACAATAAAAACCTTAAATTAAAAAAAAAAAAAGGAAAAATATGGGAACATTAAACAGGACAAATAGAAAACAAATAGCAAGAAGATAAACTTGAACCCAGTCATATTACAGGTAAATAGACTGTTGCTATTAAGTTATAAAGTGCTGTTATATCTGTTTCGATTCATACCAACCCTGTAGAGGGTTTCTGAGGAGCAGCTAGTGAGTGTGAACTGCCAAACTTGTGGTTCAAACGGACCTTGAGTTTGACAGCTTATTTTATCCACATAGCCTACACATTACAAAAGGCCAATGACAGTAAGATTGGATGAAAATCATTGTACCAACTATAAATGGGAAAAAGATATACCATGCAAAGATTAATCATAAGAAAGCCGGTTGGTTATAGCAATATCAGAAAAAGCAGAGTTCAGGACAAGAAATATGATGAAAGAGAAAGGGGACATCTCACAATTAAACAAGGATCAATTAATTTTTTAAACATCCTATGCCCAGGATCAGGCAGTGTTTTGTTTTGCTGTGCATAGGGTCACTATGAGTCGGTACTGACTTGATGGCATCTAACAACAGCAACATGCATATATATCTACTAACAAGTTTCAAAGTACATTAAGTGAAAACTGATAGAACTGAATGGGACAAGAGATAATCCCACATTTTTTTGGTTGGATATTTCAACAGCCATTGCTGAATAATTCAAAGACTAAGAAGACATACCAGCCGCTCCGCGGGAGAAAGATGAGGCTTTCTACTCCCGTAAAGATTTATACCCTCGGAAACCCTGTACAGGGTCGCTATGGGTCGGAACCGACTCGAAGGCACTTAACAACAACAACAACAACAAGAAGACATAAAATCAGTAACGATACAAAAAGCATGAACTGCTGTTGCTGTTGCTAAGTGCTGTTGAGTCGGTTCTGATTCATAGTGACCCCATATAGGATTCCTGAGGAGTGGTTGGTGAGTTTGAACTGCTGACTTGGTGGTTGAAATCAACTTTATAGTCCAGTGCTTATCCTACAGTGCCACATCTATCAAAACCAAGTTGAGCTAATTAATATTTACAAAACATTTTATTTAAATGGTAAAATACACTTTATTTTCAAGTACACATGAAATACTTATTGAGACAGATCATAAAACAAAGCTCAATAAATTTTAAGGATTGGAATTATACCAAGTATGTCCTCTGGCCAAACAAAATTAAAGTAGAAAGCAATAATAAACAGCCGAAAAAAATACCCAAAATATTTTAAAAATTTAAAATATACTTTAAAATGGCCCAGAGGTGAAATTTGAATTCACAATGGAAATGAGAAACTAGTTAGAACTAGAAATACTGGAAACGCAACATATAAAAATTTGCATAGTACAGCAAAATCAGTTTTTATAAAAAAATTATAGCTTTAAGTGCCTATAACAGTAAAGCTGGCAGGTTTAACAACAGTAATGCATTATGGTGATTATGCATTAACATTAATAACTTCCACCTAAGAACCTAGGAAAAAAAAGGCAAATTACACACAACATCCGTACAGAGGTAATAAAAAAAGAACAGAAATCAATAAAATAATAGCAGACAAAAATAGATTAAAATGAAAAAAAAAAAAAAAGATTAAAATGATTCAAACCAAAGGCTAATTCTCTGGAAAAATATCAATAAAATTGGTTAACTTCTACATAAACCAGTAAAAAAGACAAAATGTTAGTTAATAATTAGACATGAATAAGGGATGTCACTAAACATCCTACAGATATTTAAAAGGATAATACGGGATTGTTATGAACAACTTTCTGATAATAAAATTGAAAACGCAAATGCAAATATACTACCAAAGATGTAAACTCTCAAATATGACAGTATACAAAGTCTGAAAATAGAAGTGAAAGAAACACTCCCAAACTCATTATATGAGTCAAACAAACCAAAAGAAAAAACACAAAAAATTAAAGGAAATTAAAGACTAATTGCCTTTATAAGCAGAGGCAAAAATCCTTAAAAAAGCACTAGTAAATAAATTCAGCCAGATGTAATATGAGTAATGGATCATGGTCCAAGTGAGATTCATCCAGGTATTCAAATTAGTTAAATATTAAAAAGCAAAACAAAAAAACAATTGGTGTAGTTCACAATATGAAGAGAGTAAGGAAAAAAAAACACATCACAAATAACACAGAAAATGCATTTAAGAAAATTCAAAATCCATTCATGGGAAAAAACTCTCAGTCAAGTAAAAATAGAAGGAAAATTCCCCAAGGAAATGAGGATATGTAATGAAAAATTCCCATCATCATATGTAAAATGGTGAAATATTGAGCCTTTTGCCTCTCAGATCAGGAACAGAGCAAGGATGCTTGCTCTCCCCAGTTGTATTCAACACTGCATTCAAGGTCCTACCCAGTGGAAAACATCAAAAATGAAAGAAAAAGTAAAAAAATCAGAAAGGAAGAAGCAAAATGCATTTGCAAATGACATGATGGCATATGTGAAATTTCTAATAAGTCTTCAAAAAAACTAATAAAATTCAGCAAGATATAATGGCCATTACACCAAAATAAATTTTATTTCTATAAACCAGCCATGAATAATTAGCTAAAAGAGCTTTTAAAAGCCCAACTTGTAACCCACTATGCTACTTGTTGATGCTGTTGTTCAATGCCATCAAATTTGTTGTTGTTATGTGCCGTGGAGTTGGTTCTAACTCACAGGACCCTCTACAGGGTTTCTGAGGATGTATACCTTGACGGGAGCAGAAAGCCGCATCTTTCTCCTGCGCAACAGCTGGTAGTTTTGAACTGCTAACCGTGAGATTAGCAGCCTGATTCATAACCATTATGCATCGAGTCTAGAGTTCCTTAAATGGTTGTTCTTTAAGTAAGGGAAAGGCACTTCTTGAGGTGTGTGAGGAAGGCAAGTAACAGAGCCCAAAAATCATAATCTAAAAAGTCTGTTTATTAATGCTAGGTTATTGAATTTAGCCATTAGATGGTATTGGTAACCTCAAAAGCAACTCTACATAATGGTAAAACCTGTAGCATAGAAACTCTTTCTTTAACACAGATTGCTGACTAACTTTGCCTTTAGAAGTTGTTCTTCTTCAGAAAGTTTTCCCTGACCTCCATGGTATGATAAAGTAACCCTCCAAATTACTTCCTTTGAGAGAATGAATATCCATCATCACAATGCTCTCATAATATACATCGTAGCTTCAACATAAAGTTGATTAAGATAAGCAATGGACTGTGAACCACAAGGCCTCAAGCTGTCCTTTGAAATGTTCTGTTCAGCTCTTTTACTTCCTCATTTCTTCCATTTGTTTTAGCTTCTCTACGTTGGACAGCAAGTTTTACAGCGTCTTCTCGCAACCATTTTGGTCTTTTTCTTCTTTCTTATCTTCTTAATGACCTTTTGCTTTCTTCTTGTATGATGTTCTTGATGCTATCTCACAATTCTTCTGGTCATTGGTCATTAGTGTCTAATGTACCAATTCTGTTCTTGAGATGATCTCTAAACTCAGATGGGATATGTTCAAGGTCATATTTGGCTCTCGTGGACTTATTTTAATTTCCTTCAGCTTCAGCCTGAACTTGCATATGAGCAACTGATGGTCTGTTCCACAGTCTGTTTCTGGCCTTGTTTTGGCTAATGATATGAATAAAGTTTTTCCACAGATAATCAATTTGATTTCTGTGTATTCCATCTGCTGAAGTCCATGTGTACAATTGTCTTTCATGTTGTTTAAAAAAGGTATTTGCAATGAAGATGTCATTACACACTATTAGGGTACATATTGTTAGGGAATAAGCATTGTGTTGGTTGTTAGAGTTCCAAAGATGAATACAACATGATGTCTGATCTGGAGATTAAAGAGCAGCAGGGAAAACAGATTTTTAAACAGAAAACATACAACAATAACTATATTATGGTATTTTAAAAGTTATCATAAAGTTAAAAAAGAACCTAGGAAGTAAAGAATGGAATAATCCTTTACTTGGAAGAGACGACAAACTTTTCCTGGGTAAGTTCACATAGGGGACACAGAAGAGTGAAAGTGGAATTGTCCCAAGTGACAAGGTAGAGGATATTTTAGGCAAAGGGATAAGTGCATGCAAGTATCATGAATTTGAAAGAAACTGGTGTTTGTAATGATGAAGAATTTCTTAATTGGGAAGTAATGTATTGGTTGATGAGATGTGAATAAGAGGTTAAGGTAAGTATTCAAATTAACTCTACCACACTAGAATTAAGATTTTATTTGTGGATAACAAGAAGTCTTTATGCAAAGAAGAGACAGGATTAATTCTTCTATTGGTATTCAACTTCCTCTGTAATAAGTAACTACCTGGGGCACCTATCCCGTAACAAAATTCGATTCTACAAGTATTAATAAGCTAAACAAATGAAATTCTTGCAAAATGCCAAAGTATTTTTTAAGTTGTATGCTAACAGATTGTTATTAAGTGTCGTCAAGTCAGTTCTGACTCAGTGACCCTGTATAGGATTTCCAAGTAGTTGGTGGTTTGAACCACCAACCTTGTTGTTAGTAGTCCAGAGTTTACCCTGTAGCACCACACAACTCTCCATGCTAATAGGTGAAAGATAATAATTGTATCTTTAAAAAGAGTCCAAAAAATTATTTTCTGAAGTAAATATAAAGGAATAAACATAGCAATTATTGTGAGGATGGTGCAGAGCAAGGCAGTATATTGTTCCATTGTACACAGGGTTGCCACGATTCTGAACTGACTAGATGGCACCTAATAACAAGAACAATATGTTTGTAATATGTGAGCTTAATCTCAACCTCTTTGAAAAGATGTCACATATAGGTTGTTGTTGTTTTTTTAATTCTTATTTCCTAAACAAAAATGAATTCAGAAAAAAAAATACTGGGTAACTGAATTATTTAATAATCAAACTAAGTGGCCTCTCTATCACTAATCTCTTTCCATTACAATGTAGTCTACACACTGCTATGAAAAGATTCTCATCTGATAATCTCATCCCTCTGCATTATGGGTTTTAGTCACTTTCTAATGTCTACAGAAGAAAGCCCAAGGGTTTTTTTTTTCTTTTTCTTTTTTTAATTTAAAGCCTGATATTCAAGAGTACCTCTTCTGCCTCATACACAAAATTACCCTTACCCCATCCTCCTATTTAGACTACTGTATTAGAAGTTCCTGAAACAGCACTGCATTTTCCCTCACCTCTGACTTTCGTTCACACTATTCCCCAGCCTGAGTAAAGTGGAGTAGAATAAGAGAGTTTTGGAATCAAGCTGGCCCGAGTTCAAATTGTTATCTCTACTCCTTATTTAATTGTGTACTCTTGTGCAGATCAGTCAACCTCTTTGAGGCATCATAAAAGATTTAGGGTGATGATTTAAAATTAAATTCAATTTAGCATAATGCCTGGAAGATACTTTAATAACAGATGCAGGTTTATGGTCTTCTACACAGGATCATCCTTTAACCTCTATTTTAACCTTCTGAAACCCAATCTGTCCTAGAGCAGCTCTGATCAAAAGTCATTATCTTCAAATAGCCTTCCAAAAAAAAATTCCAAGTTAGAAGCAAATTGCTATCCCTTTGTTGTTGTTGTGAAGTGCCGTCGAGTCAATTTCAACCCATAGCTACACTGTGTAGGGTTTCCAAGGAGCTGCTGGTGAGCTTGAACCACCGACCTTGCAGTTCAAACGACTTTGCAGTCTGATGCATGTTAGGTGTCGTCATCAAGTCGATACCAACTCATATCAACCTCATGCAGAGCAGAATGAAACACTACCCAGTTCTGGGCCAACCTCACTATTGTTGCCACGCTTAAGCCCACTGATACTGCACTCTGCCAATCCATCTCTCTGGAGGTCTTCCTCTTTTTCTCTGACCTTACCAAACATGATACCCTTCTCCAGTGACTATGCCTTAGAGTCATAAGGTTAATTCTCTTGGAGGACTTCTTTCATTCAGACTTATAAATATTTATGTTTACAGCACTGTAGGATAAGCACTGGATTGTTAACCACAAGGTCTGCAGTGTGAATCCACTAACTGCTCTTTGGGTGACTATGAGTTGTAATCAACTTGATGGTACTTAACAAGGATATAAATGGGGTTGTGGTATGGCACTGTAGTATAAACAATGTATTGCTAATTGCAAGGTTGGTGATTCAAACCTAGCAGCAGCTCCACAGGAATCCTATATATGGTTGTAATGAGTCGGAACCAACTTAAGGTCACTTAAAAATAAAGGCCACAAATGACTTAAGTGCAGAGATATTAATAGTTGATGAATTAAAAACAAGTGCAGTTCTTTAACTATGTGGATTAGCATACATGCTGTTGAAGAGAACAGAAATATTTATTATTTACTGAATATTCATTTTGTGCCTAAATATTTTCCATGTATTTTCTAATTTAATTCCACAATATTATATGGAAGATACTACAACCTGCTTCCAGCACTCTTAATCAGCACACCACACTGATTAATACAAAGGTATAAAAACACATGCCCTCCCCAACTACATATAAAACCTCAACTTTGCCAAATAGGGTACTCAAAAAATGTTCATCCTCTTCCCCAACTGGGTTGTCTCTGCTGTAAAACTCAGGAAGCTAAGTTCCTTTTAGATTTTACTGAAAAAGAAAAGCCTAGACATATGATTTTAAAGCTTACTCCCCACCCCCTCAAACCACGGAACACTGTCAGTGACATAGTAGACATAAAGTACACTGAAGTACTAGTCACATTTGTCCTCTAAAAGCAACAACGGCAGCTGGGATTTCTGGTGATAATTAATGTGAGTAGTTCTGTCTCCAACAGTTTGTCCTACAAGCACTGAATTTTCTTCTTAAAAGTGCCCACCAAGTTAAAACTGTACATTCATTCCAGTCATTTAGACAAGCACTTGGTATAATGAAAATGGTAAATCACCATGAACAATATACAGTTATATCCAAGTACAGGTCCCCAGAGGATACAGAGCAGTGAGGAAGATGGCTGAATTTAATATCCTTCCTAAAATAAATATAAAGGAAGAAGTAAATAAAAAGTTGAGGTATACAGGCTTCAAATGAGAACAACGCGCAAGCTACATTATATGTTAATTCCTTATTATTCTCTCCGTTAAACATTTTTGATTTGAACAAAGGCATTTTCTTTCTTTATGAGTAAAGATGTCTTGTTTTCTCACAACCAGGAAAGAGGGTGAATTTTTAGTGATGACTCCAGTGTAAAAATAAAAAAACATGCCCACTTTAGATTCTTTTCATATGAAGATTTTAAACATATAATGGCTTTTGCATCATTTTTCTCTCTCTCTTTCTTCTCTGGGGTTGACTGGGAGAGCATTAATATTTGCAACCCAATTGTATCCTGAAAATTAAAATGGTTTTCCTCTTCACCTACGAGTTAATGGATTTGGTATATGGTCAAATCTGAGTTTCAATCAGGACTGTAAAGCCACAGAACACTTCCAAATGAATTTTCCCTTTTTAAATATGAACTATCGTTGTAACCGTAGATCCCATATAAAAAGAAAAGCTGAAGGGACACAACAGCAACAACGGTGCCCTTTTAATTTAAACACACAAATAATAAAGAAAACGCTGCATTAAAGTGCTGAGATTTTCTTAGCTTCATCCTTTTGGGCCACAATGGTTTTCTGGACAAGCAGAATTACTCTTCTACTAAAATTACATTTTGGTAGATCTCTTCCAACAAGTTTCTACCTTTTTTTTTAAATCTCAAAGTTAAATGTATTTCATATTTGGGTTTGATTCATGAAGAGTCCTCCTATTTGACCAGAGCTCATTCACCTTTACTAGACATCAATCTCTGCTGCATGTGGGCAGCATGTGAGAATCCACTCACAGGCATTCAAACACTGGATCCAGGATGATCTTCAAAGACTTATAGATAAATGCCATTTATAAGTCTGTTTCTTTTTGTCCCCGACCTTTCTTTGAATATGTGATTTTTCAAAGTTGACTTGTTAAAAATATCTGTAAATACGATTAACAAACAATGAGCACAAAACCACAATGCATCAGTAAGAAGTCCTCATCATCAAAATAGTAGTTACCCCTCACTTCATTCTCTCAGGAAGATACTTATGATGCTGTGGGTTAGGTGTTAGATTGCTAACTGCAAGGTTGGTGGTTCAAAGTTACCATCTTTCTGTGGGAGAAAGATGAGACTTCATGCTCCAGTAAAAATTTACCATCTCAGAAACCCTACACAGCACTATTATGAGTCAGAATACACAAGACAGTGGTGGGTTTGGTTGTAGGTGGGTTACTCTTGTTAGATGCCATTGAGTTAATTCTGACTTATAGCTACCCTATGCATAGCAGAATAAAACACCACCTGGTCCTGTGCAATATTAAAAAAGACAGGTCTAATCAAAACAGTGGCTTCCAAGGGATCTGCTGGATCAGTTAAATTCAAGGTAGTAAGATCAGCTCACAATGTCATGGTGATTATTTTCTTCTTTTGGATCTCAATGGGGTCTTGATAGATTTTATTTGAAGAACACAGGACAACTACAAGGGGCTTACTATGACAAAATTTTAATTAAAAACTTTCCTGGTGAGGAAAAGGTCAGGAAAGTTGCACCAAGGAATTTGTTTCCCTGTGCACCTGAAAATTCCTCTAGGAAGAGCAAGGGAAGTCCCATGAGAATTTCACTGGGAAACCTTACCCCACCCACCCTGCAGCCCTGGTCTTAGCTCTTTCAACTTCTTTTGTTCCCCATATTCAAAGAACATTTTTAAAAGAAACACAAAGTGAGTCCCTTAAGGATGCCAAAACTGCCGTCTTGACATGGTATAAATCAAAGAGTACAGAATTCTTTTGGGAAGGGTTAGAAAGATGAAAACACTGCCTTCAGAAGTATAGAGATATACATGAAGGATATATTGGAAAACAATAGCTTCATATTTTGATCATTTTGTTTAATAAAGGTTTTGACAATTTTGTAGCAATACTTTCTGACTTACCTTTATACAAAGTATTATCTTTATCACACTTAACTTTTTCTTGATTTGTTCAAATGAATACTAGAGTGGTGCTGTGGGCTAATGCAGTGGACTGCAAAGTTGGTTTGAATTGCAAGGTTGGTGGTTCAAGCTTACCAGCTGCTCCTTGGAAACCCTGTACAGGGACACTATGGGTTGGAATTGACTTGACAGCACTCAACAACAACAACAAAGCTCTTATAACAATTAATAGAAGGAAATGATTTACATTATGAATCAAAAGTAAGACCGTAAGACCTCTATATCTACTGTGTTATCATTATCTTCAATTCCAAAAATTTTAAGTGTTATAAATAAGATCTCTTTGAAAGAAAAATGAAACCATTCCTTATTGAAAAATTTTAAATAATCTTTCTAAGATGAAGTGTACCAGATTTTTTTTTTTTTTAAATAGTAAATGGATGCTGGATATAGGCTACACTTCATGTACAGATTTAAGAAATGGTAGTACTAACTGGATAAAAGACAGAGTGTTTGCAAAATTCTAATTTTATCTAAAGGCAAAATAGCCTAATGTGAATATAAACACAAATTGAAAGCCCACTAAATTTTATCATTGAAATCTCTCCACCAAAAAATGTAAAAATCAGTATTATTTCAGAATAATTTTGTATAAACTTCCCCTCTCTGGGAAGATGGTTAAATATAGGTTGGTTTCGTTAAGGGTTTAACAGTATATCAACAATAAGGAATTCAAAATAGTCAAAAGTCATGCCTAAGCAACAGTTTAGAGAGGTATGTGTGTAGAGGTGGGGAGGAAGGAAAGAAGAAAGGTGGGAAGGGGCAGATCTATCTTCACCAAGGATCAAGTTTAAATAGACTCTGTCACATTTCCTTACTACCCCCAACCTTTTTCCCTTTCTTCCATCTTAAGACCTAATCCTTATTTATTATTATATAAAACTTATGCAGAAAAGTAGTCTGTCTTCAGGTGGATAATTAAAAAAGCACAGGCACCTTAGCAGTCTGACATAGGTACCAACAAAAACACTAGTACAGCTAGTTCACCACATTATCTGATTGTTCATGATTGCTGCATGTAATTATACCTTGGCAATAAAAGGAACTATAGTTCTATCCAATCTGTAAATATAACAATACAGGAAACAGTAAATATTTACCTTATACTAGGTTGCTGTTAAGTGCTGTCAAGTTGGTACCAAACCATAGTGACCCCGTATACAGTTGCTGAGGCAAAAACTGCAGACCTTGTGGTTCGCAGTCTAGTGCTTATTGTATGGAGCCACCATGCCCCCATTTTAGAATTTGTTGTTGTTATTGAGTGCTGTTGAGTTGTTTCTGACTCATAGCGACCCTATATAGGGTTCCCAAGGAGCATCTGGTGAGTGTGAACCACTGACCTTTCAGTTGAAACAGACCTTGGAATCAACACATTACCCTGCAGCACCATACCAGGACACCATTTTATAGTTTAGTGCAATAAAGAATTTATTGTGAGGACCAGGATCTTCTCTTAAAAACTAAAATAGGAAGGCAGGTGGTATAAATGAATTTATTGGTATAGTGTACAAAATATCACTTGCCTTTCCATTCAAACTATCATCAGCTTTGATTTAGTATATATGAATATTACTTGATTCCTATATTTACATTTCTGATTTGAGTATAAGTCAACTGTCATCTACTAGATTTTATGGGCATTTATGGAGAAGACATAGCACTAAGGGGTATATGTACTCTGGCAGGCAAAGGCAAAAAGATCCAGTGATGTGGAGGAAGAAACTGAAGAACATGACAGCAACAGATATAGGAAAAGTTCAGAAGTCCTGCAAAGGATTTAAGAATGTAAGAGAAAGTACTACATTTCTTGACCTTGGTTGACACAAGCCAGAAAATGTTAAAGGATGGTGAGAAAATCTCTCAAATATATTTAAAATTTAAGTTTACATAGGGTAAGTAAAGGAGAGTTTTTTCCTTTTAAATTATGACTATATAATATTTTTAATCACACTCTTCATTTTCATGAAGGATCTTCGATCTAGATTTGAAAATTTCATTCAAACAAAAAGAGCAAAAATAATAAAGTTGAATAAAAAACCCTTAAAATGGTTCATTAAAAATGAAGATCAACCTCGGCTACTTAAGACAGAGACATTGCCATGCTGCAATGAGTCTCAATGACTGGTAAGACTGAGGAATTCGCACTGACCACCTAAGACAGACAGCGTCCCTTAAACAAACAATAAATAAGGAGGACTCAGAGCAGACAGTACAGACCCGGTCAGGAGGTCAAGCCCCTGTGGGCCCAAGCGTTGTTGACCGTCCAAACCATAGGCTCTGAGGATCAGACTCTAGCCACCTAGTAGACATAGCAAACTGTCCCTCATCTGATTATTCAGTAATGCTTGTTAGTAATCTCATACATGAGCCCTGGATATCCACAGACAAATGTAAAAACCTTCCCTAAAAGCCGAGACTGTAAATTCCAAAAAGCCAAGTTCCCCCCATCCAAAAAAAAAAAAAAGCTAAAGAGTATAGAGAGAAACACTGTAAACTGATGATATATGGCGGGGATAATAATCAATGTAATGAAACAAGCTATATGAATGGTTGAATGTGAAGCTGATGATGTGCCCTGTAAACTTTCACTCAATGCAAAATAAAAACATTTAATTAAAAAAAAAAAAAAGATCAATGTAGACTAAGGAATGCAAAAGGGGCTAGAAAAATAAAGCAACTTAACCAATTGCAATACTTGTTCAGGGTAAGAATACGGAGATTTCAGAACTATAGGCAAGGTTCCTCACAAGATTAGTTGTAAATAAACCCAGCTCTAGTTTGATTATAGCCTGTATATCACATACCTGTTTTTGCTATTGTTAAGTGCTGTGAGGTTGGGTCTCACAGCGACCCTGTATAGGGTATATAGTTTTTCCAGGGAGCGACTGGTGAGTTTGAACTGCCTACCTTTTGGTTCAAAGTGGCCTTGCAGTGCAGTGCTTATTCCTACAGAGCTACACCAGGACTCCAAATCATATACGTGTGTGTAAGAAATACAGCTCCCTCCCTTGGCTCCTCAATGTACAGAAGAGTCCAAACCATGAAAAACTAATATTTCACACTTTGCACCAAGAAATTAGTATTTCCTTGAAAACTGGTTATTCCTGAACTTTGATCACAGACTCAAAGATTACATAAACTGTATTTTGGGAAAAGTCCATCAATTCTCAAAAAATTTCCTGGAAATTTATATCTGACTAGTTTCATTATACCTAAAATACTGACTGACTTTTACTGGTAACCCTAGATCGGTTAAGAAAATATAGACCCTCAAGAAAATTATATTATTTCGGTTCCAATTCCTGGCTGTAGACCCCTTAAACAAACAAGCCAACAATAATACTTATTTTCATAACCCATAAAAAGCTAGTTATGATGGATGCAAAAGTAACCCAATTTTGTTGACCATTTTACAAAATAGTCAGTCTAGCACATTTATATAACAAAGAAATTAAACAAAATAGCATGGAGTGGTGATTTTAAAGATGTATGGAGGGGAACGATCAAGACTTAATCCGCTGTTTTAAGCCAGACAGAGACCTCCACATTTCTGTAGGATAGCTGCATTCTGTAGACAAAGGTTTTGTCATTTGTCCACTTGATTTGTTCAGCTTCCATTTTTGGTGTGCTTTATTAAGAAACCATGTGTTATTCAGCCTTTTTTCCAACTACCTGAGTGTACCATCTTCTCACTTAAAAAGACTTTAATGCATTTAAAGAAAGTAAGAAAGAAAGAAAAAAACAGGATTCAGACAGTAGAAAAAGAGTTATTAAAAAGACATTTAGCATACAAAATCAATGCTATCTCTACTCAGGGAGAAAAGGTTGTAAAGAACATGTACAAGGAAAGGAGAATATAGAAACAAATACTATGCACATTAACCATCCCCCTTCATTCCCAATGCTTTCCAGTGTAAAACTAAAGGTTTTTCCTTTCTCACCAAACTATCCCATATCAACTTAATTTTCCTACCCACACAACAGTTAAATATTATCTTCAGTAACCTGTAACTTCCACCACATGTCAATACCTCTGTACTCTGGATGCTCTCCTAAATAAAGTTTAAGAACACATAGTCTGCAAGGTATATTTGACAAGGAAAAATGATTCTGTATTACTGATTAACTGTGCATTTCTGAAGGTACAGTTTACAAAATTCCTCCAGAACACTCTGGTAAAGTTGCTCTGTACTATTTTAGGGATATTAGGTGAGCAAAGCACTGTGGATCTGTACAATAAGCACTGGACTTCTAACCACAGCGTCAGTGATTTGAACCCACCAGCTGCTCTACAGGACAAAGATGAGGACTTTTGTTCCTGCAAGGATTTACAACCTCAGAAACCTCATACAGGGTCACTATGAGTTGGAACGGACTTAACCGCACTTAACAACAGCAACGGCAACAACACAAGACTGGACCTTCATTTTGATTTTGCCACAGTATTGCTTAACACCCTCAGAGACTTAATTTCTTCTACAATAAAACAGACATTGTAGACTCTTATTACGAGTTTTTGTGAAGACACAAAGATAGTAGAGTATCTAATCATAAAAAATAACTAGCATATATAATAGGTGTCAAACACATACAATGGTCTGGTGCTTTAGAATAAGCTTTTTGCTCCTGCAAAGATTTACAGCCTTGGAAACCTTATACAGGGTCCCTACCCTATGAGCTGGAACCAACTTGGCGGCACTTAACAACAATAGAAACCTAAGTAGTTCCTAACATTGATATTTTTGTTCTCAAAGTGGCAGAAAGAAATGTAACTAGGGCAACACTCATCAAGGACTAGAAACAATTATAATAATAATAGGAGTTGGTAGTACCTTCTGTAGGTGTTATCAGTAGCTATGAGAAACCAGCAACCAATGAGATATAACATCAGGCTAAGAGAGGGGTAAAAAAGAAAAGCATGGGTTGGAAAGGGATAAGAGATTTGGATAACTACAAGAAAGTAGAAAAGGCAATTCAGATACATGAAGAACGACACAAACACAAGTTCAGAAGTAGGAATGGAACAATGAAGAAACTTCCTTAATATACTCAATTTATAGTAGAAAACAGAAATAAAGTTAGAAAGCAGCACTACGCCAGATTCTGAAAAAAAATTTTCAGCATAAAAAGCTGTTTAGATGTGATGCCTCATATCAAATACATGAGGAAGGGGGAATAACTAATAGAGACAGGAAAAATTTTAAAAATCGTATCTGTGATTATGCTAAACTTGTAAAGGCTGGGAGCATGGTGGCTCCATATTGTAAGCACTGGACTTCAAACCACAAAATCTTTGGTTTGATTCTGCCAGCTGCTCCACAGGAGAAAGATGAGGTTTTGCTCCTTCAAAGATTTAAAGCCTCAGAAGCTATACTAGGTCTCTATGAGTCCAGGGCACTTAATACAAAATTATAAAGGTACTACTTAATTGCTGTTGTTAAGTGCTGGTGGGTTTAAACTGCCAACCTATTGGTTAGCAGTCCAGTGCTTATCCTACAGCTCCACATCATGACTACATCTGAAATCTAAATTAACTCTGAATAAAATTTTTTAATTGTATTTTTGTCTATAATTGGTATTAGTTTTTCTTAAAGATCTGTTTAACAGTAGCGGTAAAATGCAGTGTTTAAATTGGATAAAGGTTCCTTATGTGAAATGTATTAAATAATTAACAAGTTCAAGTAATATCTACTTTTCAACATTTAAAAAAAATTTTAATGACAGCCAAAATAAACAAGTTGGGATTGCATGCAAATTTTAAATTTGATATAAACTTTCCCGAATGACTTGGGTTCACATTAAAGGTAGCAATGTTTGGCACTATTGTAACTCCAATGTGTAAAGATTAAGGTCATTTGGTGGCAGTGTATAAATGCAGGCTGAAGAGGATAACAGTTGTTGGAAGTACTCCATATAGGGATAGAGAATAAGAATAAGGAGATAAAAACCAGAATGAAATGGAAGAGAGACAAATGCAAGAGATATTTCAAAGATAATATTGTTATTTGATAAGGAAGATAAAGATGAGATGCAACAATGATGATTATGGGGGTTTAGACTGAAAGGAAATGGTCAAAATTTTGTACTTAAGTATTATTTTAAATGTATGGAATGCTATAGAGTGGGGTTATAATAATAATAAAAATATATATATATATATTTTAAATACACGTGAAAATAAATCATTTATGACAGTCTAAACAGTTTTTGGTCCTGGTGTGGCGCTGTGGGTTAATGTGTCAGACTGCAAAGCCGTTTGAACTGCAAGGTCGGCAGTTCAAGCTCACCAGCTGCTCCTTGGAAGCCCTAGACAGGGTTGCTATGGGTCAGAATCAACTCGATGGCACTTAACAACAACAAACAGTTTCTGGAGTCCAGGTGTGATGCTGTGGGATAACGCACTGGACTACAAGGTCAGTTTGAATCATAAAGTCAATGTCTTAATTCACTAGCTGCTCCTCGGAAACCCTATACAGGGCTGTTATGAGTCAGAATTGACTTGAAGGCACTTAACAATAACAATATGGTTTCTATTTCTAAAACTATTCTGCCTTGGTTTACAAATAGGATGTCAAATTGGCACAAGCATGCTTTCACATGTGTCTGCTGAATATAAAAATCGAGTAAATTATTAAAGAAACACTCATTATTTGAGACTAACTAATTAAAAAGTTCTTAATGGTGAAGATCGTGTCACATCATGACTTCTGGATATCCTGAACATTTACCCTACACTTTTTAAAATTCTAGCCTCTAGCTAAATTTGTATCAAAACCTTCATTACAAACCAAATTTCAAATAGATAATTTCATTGTTACTAGCAATTCAGAAACTAAATTGCCTTTTGTAATCGAGATTGTTTTTGTCACTAGACTGAACAATTATATATGGTGTGAGAAGATGAGGTAGTACAGATAGCAGTATTCAAAGTAGCACTGTGAGAAAGGGCTGGAGTACTAGCAGTGTAAGTAATAGTAAAGAAAATATTAGATGTGAAAGAAGTTTTTATTTTTCTGGCACGATTTTGAAACTAGTTGTTGGTAGGTGCCACTGAGTCGGTACGGACCCATAGTGACCTTATGCACAGCAGAATGAACCTAGTAGTTAACCCTTAAATATTTTGACAGAAAAAGTCTATTTACTCTTAATACAGTTCACAAATATTCTAAGTAATACACAAATTTAAACAGCAAGAGGAAAATCTAAGATAATTATATGTGATTATTAAAAACACCCAAACAAAACAAAACAGAAACCGAACATAAAAATCCCTATGTTTCTATTTGCAGAAGTACTGCTAGGGGTGGGGATGTGGGGGTGTACCATGGAGTCGGTTCATAGCAACCCTGCATAGAGTTTCCGAGGCTGTAAATCTTTACAGGAGCAGAAAGCAGAAAGTTTTCCAATGGAACAGCTGGTAGTTTCGAGCTACTGATTTGAGGTTAGGAGCCCGACTCGTAACCACTACATTACTAGAGCTCCTTCCAGTGCTGAAAATTAGAGGGAGAAGCTCACATAAGGAGAGACCTGGAAAGAACACTGTTCTCATCCTGACACCAAGAAAAAACGGCATAATTACAAATGGATGACATTTCTTCAATCTACTACAGAACTGAGGTCCCAGACAAAACAACACAAGGGACTTCAAAAAAGTTGGTGGAAAAATAGAATTAAAAGATAAAAATGGAATTTTCCCACAAACTTTTGAAGTCTCCTCTTATGAAATCTGAGGAGTCAGGTGTATGCAGGGAGAAACAGTCTATAAACATTTGCTTATCTGAGAAAGACTTGGCTGTATAAGCAAGTAGGAAGATTTAACACAAAACCATTATTTCTGAAATTGTGAATGGCTATTTGTGGTCTGTTCAAACTGTGCAGCTCCTGTGGGTATAGACATGGGGAGTGGGGTGGGGGGAGGGTCACACTCTTACAGCTCTTTCTTCGGGTTTGAACCTCCAACTTTGTGATTTGTCCTACAGTGCCACCCCAGGAGTCCACACCCTTGGTAGTTGTTCTTAAGTGCCGCCAAGTTGGTTCTGACTCATATATAGACTCACATATAGGGTTTTGAGGAGCGGCTAGTGAGCTTGAACCACCGTCTCTGTAGTTCAAACTGACTTTGTAGTCCAGTGCATTAGCCCACAGTGCCATTATAGCATAACTAACAGCCCCCCATTTGAAATGTTATAGCATAACACCCCCCATTTAAACTAGATATCTGCTAAGTACCTTCAGCCACAGTTCACCCTGACCTCCCCCTCTTCCCCCCACCTCACCCTCACCCTATGGAAAAATAATAAATAAACTTCTTACAGAAAAACCTCGAAGGCTGGAATGACCCAAGACACCTGAACAAACAGGATAAAACTTAGCCCTCCATACAAACAAGATAAGGGTTTATTAGTGGGTTTACTTCCATTTACAGGATAAGGGTCTGCTGGAATTTACCACCACAACTGACAAGACAAGTCTGTGTGTTCTAACCTGTGTTTCTTGTATAAAAACCTGTCCCTGTTCATTTCCAGGTCAGAGTGATTTGGGCTTTAGCTGACACTCTGGCCATTGGCAATAAACTTTGCTCTTTAGATTTCGAGTCGAGTTCTTTCTGATTCGCGCTGCCCCATCAGTGCCACACTAGGACTCTATACCCTTGGTAGCGGGACACAAACAACTGTGAAGTTCATATCTGCAAGACCCAGGTTCATAGTACCTGACTTAAACCGAGGACTAATCAAAACTAGAGAATATTTACACTCTCCCAACCTCCCCCACCCAATAAACAAGCAGTAAATTGCTGCAAGAGACAATTGATTTCTGGGGAGCAGTGTAAAAGGCAGACTCAAAGCCAAGCTAAAGAATATATTAAGAAAAACTCTCTACTGTATTAGTCTATACAACCTAAACAGAAAATATTACTAGGAAAATTTGATATTGTGCTTCACTGAAGCTAGCCATTTTAACAACAAACTTCAAAACAATCCAACATTAACAACACTGAGCAGTTTCCATATTGAGGACCTAACAGAAGGAAACATATAAGCATCTAAAAAGATACACAATACTTACTTTAGTTATCTAGTGTCCTATATAACATTTCCAGTTTTAAAACAAAAATTAAAAGCTATCTAGAAAGGTAGGAAAATACACAGTATGAATAGAAAAAGCAATAAAAAATTAGACTCGGAGGACTGCAATCATTGTAATGAAGCAAAGTATATGATTTGTTGAATGTAAAACTGATGGTCTGCTCTGCAAACCTTCACTCAATTCACAATAAAGTTAAGAAAAATCAGACTCAGATATAACACAAATGTTAGAACTATCAAAAAATGAATGATTAATACGCCGAAAGCTCTACTGGAAAAGACAGACAGTGGATCGATAATTTCAGCAGAGAGATTTAAACTAAGAGAGAATGAAACAGAAATGCTAGAAACAGAGAAACACAGAAATGAAGAACAGCGTTGATGGTATCATAGCAAAACTGATAGAGTCAGGGAAAGAAGAGTAAGTACACCTGAAGACAAGATGACAGAAATTATTCAAAATGAAAGTGTGTGTGAAAAAGCGAAAACCAAAACATCCAAGAGCTGAGGGGTAATCTCAAGCAGGCTAACCTACACACATTTAGAATCCAAAGAGAAAAGAGTAAGAATAAGGCAGGAGAATTCCAAGTAGGCCAAGAACCACAGAAACTCAGACCTCAGCATAAAACATACAAAATTACTAAAAATTAAAGACAGAGAACATCTTGATGGTAGCTAGAGAATAAAAGCACACATTACCTTAGAGAGGAATAAGAATAGAAAGATGGTGGAACATCTTTAGGGTGCAGGGGAGTAGAGGCAGTTATTAAACCAAAATTCTAGGAACAGCAAAAATATCCTTAAAAATATGAAAGCTAGTAGCTTACTTACTTTACAAGAAATGTTAAAAGAAGTTCTCCATGTAAAAGAATTATGATGTAGATTAGAAATTTGAATTTAAACAGAGAATTGAAGAGCACAGGGAAAAAAATATAGATAAAATAATATTCATTTATTTTATTTTAATTGCTCTAAAAATAACTATATACTTAACAACAAAAGCAAAATGAGTAACACTGTATTTTTAATTATGTGAAAATAAAATATATGTCAACAATAGTACAAAAGACACTTCACTTTAAACAATACGATATTATTTGAAGATAGGTTCAGGTTATTTAAAAGTACCTGGACTCCTGGTGTGGTACTGTAGGGTCACCACTGAACTGTAAACCACAAAGCCACCAGCTGCTCCCCGGAAACCCCACACAGTGTGGCTAAAGGAGCTCTGGTAGCGTAGTGGTTTTGAATCAGACTGCTATTCTCACGGTTAGCAGTTCAAAACTACCAGCTGTTCTGTGGGACAAAGATGAGGCTTTCTGCTACCCTGGACAGGGTCACTATGAGTCAGAACTGATTCCACAGCACATTACCACCACTACCACCATATATCAGAAACAACTTGACAGTGCTTCACAACAATAGTAAACTGTAGGGCAACCACTAAAAGAAAGGCAGACATAGTAAGTCAACAGAAGTGACAAAAGGAATCATAAAAAATGTTCAGTGAAACTTACAGATGGTACAAAAACAGAAAGAAACAAAAAATATTGGTAGCAATTAGCAAGATGGTAGATTTTATGCCAACCTAAATGTATGTACGTAACAACAGTGCATAAAAATACATAAAGCAAAATCTGAAGATCTAAAAAGGAGAAGCAGAACTAAAAAGGAAATCTATAATCTATAATTATGGCTAGAGGCTTCAATATTACCCTTTTGGTAATTAGTACAGCAAGCAAGGAGAAAATTTTAATTCTATATCATATATATGAAGAGGCTCTGGTAGGATAGTGGATACTAGGTCAGCAAGGCCAGCAGTTCGAATCTACCAGTTATTCCTGAGGAGAAAGACGAGGCTACGCTCCTGTAAGATTTATAGTCTCAGAAATCCTGCACAGGGTCACTATGAGTCAGAACTGAGTCGGTGAAACACAACCACCACCATCATATATATGACAATAATGACTAAGAAAGGTGGAAGGGAAAATAGTTTGGATCAAAGTTTTGTATTTTACTGAATTTACGTTAGTATTAATCTGAAGAAGACTGTGAAGAACTAAAATGCATATGAGAATCCCTTCAAAGTGAAAGACAGAAAAAACATTTCCTGAAAATAGTAACCACATGACAGGTGGGGATAGTGATTTTAATATTAGACAAAATAGGCTTTAAGTCAAAACTTGTTTACAATAGATGGTGAAGGAACTTATAAAATGATAAAAGGGCCAATTGATCAAGATGATAAAAGCCATACATGTACCTAGCATCGAAGCCCTAATGTATAAAAAGCAAACACTAAGATAATTAAAGGGTGAAACAGACTGTTGTACAGTAATAGTTGGGATATTTCAATATACCAATTCAATAATGGATAAAACATCTACAAAGACCAATAAAGAGAGGATTTAAGTAATGCTATAAACTACTAAACCTAATAGATGTTTTATAAAACACTCTGCTCATTACCCGCATGATACATATTTTTCTCCAGTGCTCATGGATCATTCTCTAGGATACACTATGTGCCAGGGCACAAAGCATGTCTCACAAATTTAAAAAGACATAACAGTGTGAGGATGGCACAGGATTGAGCAGTGTTTAATTCTGTTGTGCATAGGGTTGCTATGATTCTGAACTCAACTCAGTGACACTTAACAGTAGCAACACTGGTAGTGTTAGTTGCCCGAGTGGATTCTAAGATTTATGGTAACATGTGTGCAGAGTAGAACTGCCCCAAAGAGTCTTTTCCAAGGCTGGAACGTTTCAAAAACAGACTGCCATAACAATCTTCAGAGGTGCTTCTGGAGGGGATTGAACCACCAATATTTCAGCTATTAGTAAAAAACCTATTGTTTATGCATTTTAATTAGCAGCCCTATCAAGCAATAGGAAACTGAGTAGCAAAGTGGGTTACATGCTGGGCTTCTAACTACAAGGTTGGCAGTTAGAATTCACCAGCTGCTCTGTGGGAGAAAGATGAGGCTTTCTGCTCCAGTTAAACACCTACAGCCTCGGAAACCCTATACAGGGTTGTTATGAGTTAGAACAAACTAACAGCATACAACAACAACGACATCAGGCTACAGGCATATTTTGAGCACTGATCGGTAATAATTAATATTTTGATCCCCTTTAGGTATCTAATGAGAAGTATCAACTCTCTTTCTAGAAAACTAGTCACATGTATATGATAAACTTTTTCAGATGATTTCAGTGGGTGAAGGGTGCCATGAAGATTCTTGTGGGTTAGGTGCTCCATGATATTCCAACTTAAAAATTTTGTACTAGAGGAATTAAACAACCTCAAAGGGTCATAAGGAGTAACAAAATAAAACAACTGCTAATCTAATTAATGCCCATATCTGATTTTTTTTATTGTTTCAATTCTGAAAAACCAGCCATGAAGTCACATTAACCAACTCAGTAGTAGTCTGCAGTGACAAAATTATCATGCATTCTATCGATTTTAGTATTTCAGTATTGTATTAACAGAGCAGGGAGAAGAAAGGAAAAGTAGAAAACCACTACAGACTACAGCTATAGTTAGAAAAGGGGGCTGCTTCTGCGCCAGTGCTCTCATGTTACATGCTCGTTCAACTGCCCAATCAAAACTTGAGGACAATTTGCTAAGGGACCCTATGGGCAAAACATTAAATGAGACAGAAAGCATCAAAAGAAGATGGAAGAATATAAAGAGTCACTGAAGTAAAAAGAAATGGTCCATGCTCAACTGTTTCAAGAGGTAATCGATGGTACTGAACAAAGGAGTCCAAGCTGCGCTGAAGGCACTGAGCAAAGAGAAGGCTCTAGGACCCGACCGAATGTAAACTGAACCAGTCCCTGGAGAAGGACATTGTACTTTGGTAAAAGAGAAGGTGTACAAAAAAGAGCAAGACCCCTCCAGTGAGCTAGACTGAAAAAATGGCAAGAGCAAATGGGCTGAAAAGTATCAACAATTGTGAGGATGGTGTTTTGTTCTGTTGTGCATAAGGTCACTCACTATAAACTAGAACCTATGTGACAGCATCTAACAACTCTATACTTAGAAGCTGCAAAGCTACTTTATATAGGAAAAGTATTAACTCTCCTTTAATTATTCTACATTTAATCTTTCAGTATATAAGATGGGCTTGTTGTACCTAATACATTTCTATAATTAGCTATTTTTATTATTTTACATTTTGTATTAGTGTGCACCACTATTGTCTTCCTCCACTGATGCAAACATCCAGGCTAATCAGGTAAATTACAGCTATGGTTGGTTTTAACTTGGAGTTTGGACACTAGAGGCTTGAACATATGTCTTGGCTCTGTCACCTAAAGCTGAGTGACAGTCAGCCAGACACTTAATCTGTTTAACTTATCTATAAAATGAAAACAAAACCCTTTTCTAAATATCATTATGAGGACATAGTGATGCTGCACAGTTGAAAACGTTTTGTAAATTCTAAAGTAAAAAGAAGAGCATATAAGCATATAAGTGACTTTGAATTATTCTGGGTTTCTAAAACTAAGAATTATATACATTCTTTTACATATTTCAAACTAATCAAAGGTGGTTACATAATCTGGAATTAAATTAAATTATTTATCAGGAGATGTTGCTGTTGTTAAGTGCCGTCAGATCTAACTCATAGTGACCCTGTATTGGGCTTCTCAGAATCAGCTGGTGAACTTGAACGACCGACCTTGCAGTCCAGTGCATTAATCCACAGTGCCTTGATATGAAGCCTTTTAAAAAATGATGTCATGTCTCCTCAGGAATATTATTATTTTTTTTATAAAAAGATAAATCTTGAGTCTCCTAGAATAAACAAATGTATGTATTGTTGTGAGAAATGAAAACCACTAATTATAAAAACAACAAAACAAAACAAACCACAACTATTTCTCTCTCCCAATTTCAGGAAAGCAATCCTCCAAGATACACTGGGTGAGTTACAAAGTCACAGTTTTAAATACTTCTGATTTAAAATAAGAAATCAGCAAAACAAGAACTGAATCTTGAAGTCAGCTTTCAAGTTTCTTGTTATGAATATTTACCTAAAGCTTCCTACTTTCATCACAGACGCAAAGGTCTCCTTGAAGATGGATCAGCATGACTGTCTGCCTCTCTGAAAACATTACCAGCATGACCAACTAAACATGACTGACTGTATGAGAATCACCTAATTCTCCGGAATGTGTAAACACTTTCCCAGGTACACCCAAAGATAGAGAACCATGCTCTGTTTCCATCTTCATCTTTTGGCTGGCTATCACAGTTCAAACAAAACTTTATTTCTATCAAAGTGATCTGCTTATCTATAGTAACAGAAACTAATGCAAACAGGCATAAAATTAAATGGTTTCTTTACGGCAATATAATAGATTGAATTTTCTTTAATCTACACAATCAAATTATTCTTATGTTCAGCAGTAATAGTTTTTCTACCATCCTGGGAACATCCAATGCCAACTCCAGATAGCTTTATTTGGAAAAATGCTGAGTAAAATAGGATTTAAGAAAAGACGAAGTAAGAGATAAGAGAGGTTTCATAATATCACTATAAGATCACAACATTAACAAAAGATGGTAATGACAGACTGTAGTAGAAATACAAAATAAAAGCTTTAAGATGTTTATTTTCCCAAATAGAAATGTTTTTGTTTTAAATAGGTACTGTCCACTTTGTAGACAAGAAATTTCATTTTTGTTTGGTTAGCTCAGCTTTAAGTAATAGTTAAATTTATTTTTACTCAATTAGAAATGATCAATCACATTTCCTCACTACATACACTTTAGTATATACAACCAATTCATTACAGAAAATGATATCCAGCATCACTTTCCTTTTTCCCACAATGATGGGAAATTTTGTAGCAACCATCAAAAGGCTATAATGCTCCATACAGTTAAGTACTGGACTGTGACCACAAGGTCAGTGGTTTGAGTCCACCAGCTGCTCTGTGGGAGAAAGATGAGGCTTTCTGCTCCCCAAAAGATTTACAGCCTCAGAAACGCTCCACATGGTTGTTATGAGTTGGAATCAAGTCAACGGCACATAATAACAATCAAAAGATAAACATTTAGAAAACAGATTATAACCCGTCCTATCTCAAAATATTTTGGATGCTTTTAAGCATGTTGTTAAATGCTGTTGAGTTGGTTCTGACTCATAGTGACCCTATACATGTCTTCCAAGAAGCAGCTGGTGGGTCTAAACTACCCACCTTGTGGTCAACAGTCCATGAGTCTGCTTTTAAGCATGTGTGTTTGTTGTTGTTAAGTATCATCGAGTTGATTCTGACTCATAGCCACCCTATATAGGGTTTCCAAGGAGCAGCTGGTGAGTTTGAACCTTGTGGTCCAGTGCTTTATTCCTTATAGGTTACAGCATAGCTCAGAATGTATTGTAGTTAATATTTCACTTAAATTGACATAATTCACAAGGGAAAGTAAACATTAAAATATTTTAAGAAGAAATATTTAAGCCCCATTTGATTATAGGTAAAATTCTATTACAAAATGATAATAATGAATTATGAAAAATGTCAAATAGCAGAACCCATAAATCATATTCTGATAATTCCATTACAATATTCACTATGAAATACTTAATATAACAAATGTTTCCCCAGAGGCTATCTACAGAGTAGCAGACATTAAGTGTAAGGAAAATATACACTTAATGAATTTTACTTAGAGAAGAACCAATTAATAGGCTTGCCTCCATTTTCACCTGGTCTCCTTCCTTTCCTACTTCCCCATCCCTTCTAAAGTGGACACTAAGGGGAGAATGGACACGTAGGAGAAGATGGGAGCCACAGTCTTCCTGGAAGTCAGGGTCCATGCTCAGAATCTTCTTTCCTTCCATGCCCAAGGCAGACAAGAGTTCATTCAGAATGGCCCTCTTCCAGTCAGGAAAATTTTCTAAAGTGCTACAAACCATCCAGCTAGAGGAAAGAAAGGAAAGGAAAGATAAAAGGGAGAGACGAAACAGAAATGAAGAAGAGAAGAAAGCGAAGAAGCTCCTATGTTGTCTGCTCAGTATTCACAGAAGAATTGAGGATAAAAAAACCAGCTCATGAGTATGGAAAGTCAAAATATATTAATGATTGTTGTTGTTGTTAAGTGCCATCAAGTCAGTTCCGACCCATAGCAGCCCTGGGTAGCTCTTTAAAAAAAAAAACTGTGGTAAAATATGTACATCAAAACATTTACCAACACAACAACTTTTACATTTACATTTCATTCTCTATGTTTGTCACTATTCCTAAGGGCAGCAGTTTCTAACTAAAGAAAAACAAAAGTGTATCTTATTTTGGGGAGTTTTCTTCTTCCGGTAGCTGAGAAAGTAGTAAAATCTCACAGACATTAGATATTCATAATTACAACTGCTCACTTGTTCTCTTTAGCAGATGCTAGAGAATCATTTAGGTTACTATGTACAACAAACCTCTTTCTGGAAATATAATTCAACTGTTCCTAACTTAATTGTTCATATAATGCACTGAGGAAATCTGTGGAACTTTAAAAAATACATATATCTGATCTCCCACCTCTTCTTTCCATCGCAAATGCATGGTTCGAAAATAGGACTGCTTTATTACTATTTTTGATCATTGTGATGATCAATCAGGTTTAAATAAATAAATTTTATCATAGATGTCTTTTGTATTTTAAAAATGCAAAAGCAGACTGGCTTACAGTACTACATAATTTTTTTAAGCTATGCTTTATGTCTTAGTTTAGAGCAATTTAATGCTTCATATGCAAAAAATTTACTAAGAAACCAGAGTAGGATTCCTACTTCTTGGCTAAAAACTTAAATAAATTGGAAAAGCCAGTATGTTAAGTCATTTGGGGAGAAGAGTGAATTGTGAAACAGTGCTAATGCAATAGAGAAAGAGAAGAACATGCTATAATTTAGCATGAAGATACCAAGGCAACAAAAAATACTTGTTCCTCTATATCTATGTTGTTGTAGTTATGTGCCATGGAGTTAGTTGCGACTCATAGCGACCCTGTACAGGGTTTCCAAGGCTGTAAATCTTTACGGGAACAGAAAGCCTCATCTTTCTCCCACGGAACAGCTGGTAGTTTCAAACTGCTGACCTTGTGGCTCACAGCCCGATTCATAACCACTACACTACCAGAGCTCTTTACCTATAAACATTTAAAAATTCTGTTGCTTTGAAAATAAGCAAAAGCCTGAAGATTATATCCCAAGGGGCAAAATAGCATTTCTGAAATAGTTACACAGGACCGGTTCATGTAAAATAAGCCAGTTTTCTTAAAATTGAGGAAGTGTTGGTATCATTACTAAATTTCCAATGAGTCTATTAGATATTAGAAGCATCCATCTGCCACCTCTACTTCCAGCACTTCTTTGGTTCCCATTACTCTTTAATTATCTACGCACAGTCTTTAAACAAACAAGTTTAAAGGACAACTCTAAGAGTTGTATGATTCATTAGAAAAATAACATAAATTTGTATTAAGTACAAACAAGTTGCATAAAGCTAAGAAACACTGAAAAATACATGGTAATAACAAATACATAGCATTTGCTATGAGAGGGCTTCAAAAAATTAGTTGAGAGCCATCATGGAATTTACAAGCTAATGGAATTTTCCTACAAACTTTTGAAGTCCCTTCATATGTGTCCCAAACACTTTCTGCATTATGAACACCTTTTAAAATTCATAATAAACATAAAAGGTTATTTAAAAATTTTAAATACTTCTCAACAAATGAGGAAAACCAAATGAAGCACAGTGCAGACAAGGAACTTTGAACAAGATCATAGAGCTGTTAAGTGGGAAAGCTGACATCTGAATATAGATGGCTTTGCTGTAGGGCTGGTGCTCTTAAAAGACTACATTATAGTGCCCTTTTGTTTCCCAGGGAGTTTGCAGGTTAGCAGAAGATATGAGACATTAACACAAATAATATTATGGGAGCCTTGAGTATCTTTTTAAGTATTGCCTCCTGCTATTTTTGTTACAGTTGCTGTTGAGAGAAGTGCTCCACAGAGTTTTCAAAGCTGTTAATTTTCAGAAGTAGATTGCCAGGCCTTTCTTCCAATGTACCTCTGGATCGGTTCAAACTGCCAACCTTTTCCTTTGTAGTCTAGCACTTAACTGTCTGTATCACCCAGGGACTCCTCTTTTGTTATTAGATACCAATTTAGGATTGGTGATTCAAAAATTGAAAAGTGTGCATGATGTGGTTCAGAGTTGATACAAAATGATTGGGGTAACTGCAGTCTCAGTAGGAATTACTAAGGATTCAGAATCTGCTATCAACAGAAATACTGGTGTCCATTTAAACCGACAAAATCACTTAAGAACAAAGATATTCAGTTAGAGTCTTGAATCTCTTTATATTTCATCCCAGTGGCTTCATGTTTACAGACCTGAAACGTATATACTCTCCTTTACCTAATTAGTCATTGAATAAAACACAGATAACAAAAAACTGATGATCTGCCCTGTAAACTTTCACTCAATCCACAATAAAAACCTTCAAACAAAACAAAAACTTATGATAGAAATCACGAATAAAAACCATTGTTGCTAATTTATCTTAGCTTGGTACCAATGCTTTCAAAGTGGTTGTGGGGTGGAGACAGTTCAAGAGATTTGAATTGCTAATACCAAATTAACAAAGGACCATGGATAAAAATATTCTCAGAGATATAGCTAAGTTAATGTAAAACAACAAAAACCCCTACTTATGCAAACAACTGATAAAATTAGAAAATATTAATTTTACTGTTGTTAAGTGCCATCAAGTCGGTTCCGACTCATAGTGACCCTGAGGAGTGGCTGATGTATTTGAACTCCCAACCTTGTGGCTCCCTGAGGAGTGGCTGATGTATTTGAACTGTTGACATTGTGGCTCAAACTGGCCTTGCAGTTTAGCGAATTTATCCTGTAGCTTCACACCAGGACTCATAGTAACACAAAATCATCTTTGTCCATCAAACTGGCAAAGGTATTGGCATGAGAGTCCATGTTTTATGAGCATGTCTAAACTGGAACCACTAAACTCTCTTGGTGCAAAAAAATAAATGGAAACAAACATTCTGGAAGGTAATCTATCAATTTTAATCAAAAGTACTGAAGCTAATATTCTCTTGCTTTAACTTGATAATAAATATCTAGGATAATACTCTAAAGAAATCGTTAGAGATTCAAACATTTATTACAAAGATGTAAATTGTATTCATAGTAGAAAAAATAAGCTATAAACCTGCATACACCCAACAACACAATGGTTAAATCAGGTCTGGTAAAGCCTTACACTTGAATAATATGCAGCCATTGAAAATTAATCTTTGTAACAAAATATTTATGACAATGTTCACGATAAAGGAAGAAAGAATACATGGTAATATACAAAGTATTTTAAAAAAGAAAACATCTATATGATTGGAAAAGTTCTATGATGATTAATATATTCAAATGTCAATATTGTTTATTTGTGAGAAAAATAAGATACTTTTAATTTTCTTTACATACAGTATTCTCCTGATATGGAGCCCCATACTGCTTCCTCAGAAGATTCACTATGACTACACACTCTCCTAAGATAAAGTTGCTAAAGATTTTAGTTGTAATCAACTCTAAATTAATTAAAGCACAATAATGAATTACCCAGACCATATCACATATTGCCGATTAGGTATAACAATGCTTACTTGATTTGAGAATTGGTAGTGCCACAGAATGGAAACAAAACAAAACAAACATGTTAGTAGTTAGAAACTGTGAAAAAATGGATATTTTAGCAAGAAAAGTTAATATTAAAGTTGACATGGAGTGTTAATAATCTAGAGATTTTATTTATCCAGATATTGACTGTTCCAGTTAAGTATCAGGGGTCCTGATGTGGTGCTCTAAGGTAAGCAATGGACTGCTAAGTGCAGGGTTGCTATGAATTAGAACCGACTTGACTGCACTAAATAACCAGTATTAGGCAGTAAAAAGTGATTACATCTAGATACATAAAACCAAAAAAAGGATGCGGTACTTGTCAAAGAAGGAGGAACTCTGGTGGCAATGCAGGTATGCACTGGGCTGTTAACTGTAAGGTGGGCAGTTTAAACCCATCAGCTACTCTTCAGGAGAAAGATGAAGCTGTCTATAGAGATTTACAGTCTCTGGAACCCAATGGAGCAGTTCTACTGTCCTAAGGGGTTACGCCATGAGTAGGAATAAACTTTGATGTCAGGGGGTTATTGTCAAGGAAGTAGTTAGAAAATGAGCCAAATTATAGCCCACTGGTCTATCATTCCATATATTCAAAAGTATAGACTAGAAGGCTGATACAGAAATAAAGCAAACCATATTTATTTCAAAGACAGGATAAATCATTCAAATGTAATTAGTTGTAGGCTATGCAATCCCATATGGATATAAAATATTCAAATAAACAGCTTTAGAATTTGTAACTGCTTCATCAAATATATAGTAAATTTCTTTTGTAACAGCAAGTTAAATGTATGATCAGGTTCTATTTATTTTTTCAAATACCACCGAAGAAATGAAATTTCAGTGTACACAATACAAAGGTTTTATATGATACTCCAATTAGTGATTTCAAATAAACTCATAAAAAATAAAACATTGAAAATTGAAAGTTCATGCTGAAATAAATGGGCAAAGCAAATAAGACTGATTTTCAAGGGGGGGAGGGGAGGTGGCACACATCTCAAACCCAAAAACAACCACTTAACAATAGGGCAATAACAGAGTATCTTTATGCTACTGACTCTAAACTTACTGTTGTTGTTAGGTGCCATCGAGTCGGTACCAACTCATAGTGACGCTATGCACAACAGAAGGAAACATGCCTGGTCCTGGGCCAACCTCACAATTGTTGCCATGCTTGAGCCCACTGATGCTGCCATATTGCCAATCCACCTTGCTGGGCATCTTCTTCTTTTTCTCTGACCCTCCACCTTACCAAACATGAGATCCTTCTCCAGCAACTGCTCCCTCTTGATAATATGTTCGAAGTATGAGAGATGAAGTTTGGCCATCCTAGCCTCCAAGGAGCACTGCTGTTCTTTCAAAACAGATCTACTGGTTCTTTTGGTAACCCAAGGCACTTTCGATATTCTCCTCCAACACCATAACTCAAAAGCATCAATTCTTCTATGGTCTTCCTTATTTACTATCCAACTTTTGCATGCAATTGATGTTATTGAAAATACCATGGCTTGGGTCAGGTGCACCTTAGTCCTCAAGCTGACATCCTTGCTCTTCAACACTTTTAAAAAGGTCTTGTGAAGGAGATTTGCTTAATGCAATACGTCCTTTGATTCCCTGCCTGCTGCTTCCTTGAGTGTTGATAGTTGATCCAAGAAGAATGAAGTCCTTGACAACTTCAATCTTATCTCTGTTGCTCAGAATGTTGTTTATTGGTCCAGTGGTGAGGAGTTTTGTTTTCTTTACATTGAAATGCAATCCATACTGAGGCTGTGCTCTCTGATCATTATCAGTAAGTATTTTAAGTCCTCTTCACTTTCAGCAAGCAAGGTTGTATCATCTGCATATCGCAGGTTGTTAATAATGAGTCTTCCTCCAATCCTGATGCCATGTTTTTCTTCATACAACCCAGCTAAACTACCAAACTCTCTTTTATTAGTACAGGATAAGCATTGATACTTTCTAAATTTTCTTATGAGGTTTTAAATAACAATAAATAATATATATTTTTAAAAAAGTAAGTATCTACTCTCACTAGAATCACACTTAGTAAATATTTAAAATTAAATAAGGTACAAAAGGTAGTGGCAGAATTTCTAGCTCTATTAGCTTTGCAAGCCAAAGACAAGAAACAAAGGACAGAAAAAATCTGTCTGGCACACTCTAAAATAACATTCCCTTGAGACACACACAAAAAAATATATCAAAAAGAGATAAATAACTAAGTATCTCTCAGATCAAAATAAATATTTCCTTTTAAGTATGTGTGGGACAGAAATGAAAGGAGGGAAGGTGATGTAGAGATGACAAGAAACAACAGTAGACAATTTAAACATTTAAAAAGAACAAATAACTAATGGAAATAACTAAATGTAAACATTTTAGACCTTAAAACCCAAGCTGTTAGAGACCCACAAAGTAAATGAGTAGTCAAGAAATGTTTAAATATTCTTATATATTTTGTAGAGAAAAATTCTGCCCTAAACTAGTAATAAATCTGGTATACATAAAAGCATTCCTCCTTATCTGAACCAAATTCTCTTCTTCATATTAAAATACCAGTTCAACTGGACATTTATTGAATACTTACTACAAGTGATCATTATGGAAAATGAGGCAGTGTGTGTGTTGGAGGAATTTTACAGGAGAGCTTTACAGTAGAGGTAAATGCTAAAGAGACACTCGAATAGGTACCAAAGACAGCATATTTTTCCATTAACTGCATGTCAATTAGGACCTAAAATGGCTATTTTATTAATGTAATAGAAAGAAACAAATATATGTCAGAAATCAGTTTATACTTTACCCTTAAAAAAAAAATTTCTATATATAAAGTGTTATATAAGACACAAAGGTGAAAAAGAAACAAAACATGAAAACTTACCCCATCTGGCAGTGCCCTCCAGCACACCGCACTAACAAATTCATTTGTATCGTCTTCTTTTCGGTCTTTGTCCAGAACACTTTTGACCGTGTCAAACTTAAAAGTTAGCAATGTCTTTGAAAGTCCTTTATAGTACAGGTAGAGAGAGTTATTCTCACTCCCTGAAAATAAACAAAGAATAATATATATTTAGAATAGGAGAACTTACAGGAGGGAATCAAACTTGTATGGTATTTATCTCCCAACGTTTTTCATGGTCAAATTTGAAAGACATGAGAAAAGAATTCATAGACAAAAACTATACTAATCTAAAGAACCAATCACTATCAATGACACAGAAATATTCATCATTTTAATGCTGTAACTACCACAAGAAATCATCTATGCTGTTGTTATTGTTAGGTGCTGTCGAGTCAGTTCCAACCCATAGCAACCTTGTATAGGATTTCCGAGGAGCTGCTGTTGAGTTTGAACCACCAACCTTGCGGTTCACACGGATTTTGCAGTCCAGCACATTAACCCACAGCACCACACCAAGACTCCAAAATCATCTATGGGGGAGGTCTATAATAGAACTAAAAAACGGTACTAAAGTGAGGACCGTAAGTACATTAGGAAAGAAAAACAAGTCACAATATGTAATCTGAATAGATGATAAAACTTATTTCCCATTCCCTGTAATAGTATTACTCTAATAAACAAAGTTAAGTCAAAAGCTATCGACACAAAATCATAGATACATTTTATTAAATAAAAATATCAAAATGTGACACAAATGTTGATTGACATATTCTCCACTTCTGAAGGCAGTGTTTCTTTCTTGCTAAAAACTTCTCTAAAGTATTCTACAGTCTTCAGATGACACTGGGTCAAAAT
>NW_006408618.1:6435047-6444353 GCF_000296735.1 Chrysochloris asiatica
CGCTTCATTGATGTTCTTCGGTCACTTCCCCTTATGGGTGATGTGCTCCTGGCCTTTTTTTCACCAATGCAGTTTCAATTTTCTTAAAACCTCTGTACAGTAAATTATGAAGTGACCCCATGATTATCCTATGTCCTTCCAGAAAATCTATGAAGATTACCTCTTTCGAGTCCGTACAAATAGTTACTAAAACCTTCTGAGCTGTCCTCTACACCTTTAATTATGTTTGAGATTGCCCTAATCCCCCTTAAACGATGTTTAATCCATCTAAAATTTTTTATTTTACACAGGGAACCATTCTCATAAACATGTTGCATAGTTTCAATGACTTGGCAATAGTCAGAGTTGAGCTTTGTTAAAAATTTGCTATTAGCCCTGATCTCAAAATAGTTTTCTACCCGCCCCCCCCCAACATAATACAAAAAGTATCCTTTCTTGGAAGGCACCCTAACAAGACTAAGTATGATAGTTAAAGATTAATGTCAACTTGACTGGGCCTAGAATCTCAGTGGTTTGGCAGGTAAGATGTAGTTATCCCCCATGATGAGACCTAATGTAGTCAACTCCATTCTATAAGCAGTCAATCAAGTGAAAAAATGTCCTCAGGGGTGTGGCTTGCTTCTAATATACTGGACCCTCAGGCAAAGCTTGTTTGCTTTTTGCTAGGTCTGGATGTTGCACCTAGGTCGTCATTCAACCTCCATTTCTTTGGACTTGAGCCAGGGGCTTGCTCTACTGCCTGCCAATCCTGGGTATTACCAGCAGCCTGACATCTTATCTGCCAGATCTGCCTGCCTGCTATTTGACCTGCAAATCTTCACAGCTGTGTGAATCAGAAGCCTCCAAACTGACATCTGACCCACGGACTTAGGACTTGCCCATCTCTTCTGCAACTATATGAGCCTTTTTCTGATATAAACCTATATATATATATATGTATATATGGAAATATATATGTACACACACATGCTTCACTGGTTTTCTTCTCTAGAAATTACAGCCTAAGACATAAGACAAGCATATTAATGAGAGAACTTGTCTGAAGCCATCCACTAGTCACAGAGACCTGTTTAAACACATTTTGTTTGGAATAAATCCATGCATGCATGAAATGGAACCCCAGCCCAGTACAATACTTTTTGACTTACTCTTGTATATGAATAGTGTAGAACCTGTATTTCTGAGCAATCTATGAAGGTAGAATAATTGTGGTTGTGATTTACTCTGGCAAGATTTATGCTCACAACCTTGTAAAGAGGACCGACCTTACTAAATACAGGGTTAGTTTTTTAAAAGTACAGATGTAAGTTCATATATTCAGGTACTAGATATTAGAGAATTTAAACAGTACTAAATTTGGTCTTTCTACTTCTGATTTTTGTTGTTGTTGTTAGGTGCTGTCTAATTAGTTTCAACTCATAGTGACCCTATGCACAACAGAGACAAAACACTGCCAGGTCCTGTCCTGTGTCATCCTTACAACTGGTTTTATGTTTGAACCCATTGCTGCTGCCACTGTGTAAATCCATTTTGTTGTGAAGTCTTCCTCTTTTTTGTTGACCCTCCACACTTTACCAAGCATGATGTTCTTCTCCAAGGACCGGACACTCCTGACAATACGTCCAAAGTATGAGAGACGAAGTGTCACCATCCAGACTTTAAAGGGGCATTCTGGCTGTACTTCTTCCAACACAGATTTACTCTGATATAAGTTCATATAAATTGTCAACAAGAAAAGTTCTACAACAGATCAAGTCTATCTAAACGGATGGTTTAATGCAGAGATGACTACATATGGAAAATTAATTTCAAGCTCAAGAAGACAAATAATGGCTCCAAAATTATAAATGTTATTAGCAGAACTTAATTTTCAGTCTGGTAAATAGTATCTAGAGAGATTGTTATAGAGGAGAACTACAAAATAGTTTACAGTCTTACGTGGTCAGGATATGTGTTCAATAAAGGAGAGAAGGGTGAATATTTCTTCTAGTATAACCAGAGAAAAATTCATAGTACTGAGGCATCAAGTCTATTAAATCATCTTAGGAGAATCTAGTATGGTACCTTTTAGAGTCTGTTATATAGTTCATTTCCACTGAATTCTATTTATGTAACAGATACCAGTATAAAAGTTTCTAGGAAAAGATGGTTTCACTCACCACAAGCTATGTAATCTCCATTGGAAGCCAGACCTACAAAGTTTTTTTCATTGATATGACCCTTGAAGGAACGTAGGCAGTATGGTTTCCCAACATTCCATAGCTTTAGCTGGCTGTCTGTTGATCTGGGAAAAAAACAAAGAGTTGAAAATGCATTTAAAATTTCACATCATGAATCTCATTATTAATATTTAGAAGCAATCCAGTTTAATGCCTATGAACACAGATTTTTGGAGTTAATGTCAATCTGTCATTAATTTGCTTTTGGCCTTGGGCAAATTATGAAACTCAGTTTATCAGTTAAATGTGAAAAATGATTCCTATCTTAGGGGGCTAAATAAACCTTGTAAAATATTGTTAAGATTAAATAAATTTATTCACTGATAATGCTTTCAAAAGTGTTTAACACATGATGGACAACATTACTACCATACCAGAACCAGTAAACATAGAATAAGCTCTCCTGGGAATTGTGCTAAATTTCAGTGATATATTTGCTCTACTTAATTAGTTTTTCAACTGCTGAACTGTACTGTTACATTGAATATGAACTATTTTCACAGTTTAGTCAGCACTTCATGGTTAGGATGCTATCAGTGCTTTAAAGAACATATAAATGAAGCTATTTAGCAAAAAAAAAAAAAAAAATCGCAGGTAATCACATCACACAAAAATAGGTGTACAGGGTAGATAGGGACCAGTAACTTGGACATAGGCTAACTAAAATGAGGGGACAATGAAGGCACGAAGTGACTGGCTGACAAGTTTTCAAGAGGGAGTTTAGGTTAACAGTATGCAGGGGAAGAGTCCCCACTGAATAGTTTTCATCTTGTCTAGATGGGTCTGGTTAAAAGAGATGGGGACAGGATTCTTATGATTCAATAGTAACTGTTATCTTATCATGACTAATTGTGACTGTCACAATTATACAGGTTGAAGTCTTGTAACAAAAAAGGAGGAGTAGTTAATCTTGCAGTCCAGAAACAGAGGATCCTTGGACCATCAAGGGAGAAGAGCAGGAACAGAATGTGGGACCTTATCCAGAGAAGCAGCGACACTAGAGATACAGACAGAGATGAGGACATGGATAGAGGGAGCAGCTGAGGACTCTGGACTCATGGAAAGAGAGGGACTGGGTGCTGGCAGCCAGGAGGCAGCCTTGCAGAATGTGCCCTTTGGTTGTTTAAATTATTATATATTCCTGAGTGTTTGTGTACATCCCTCCCCACCCCCTCCGACCCCCAAAACAAAACAAACAGGAATGGAAGCAAATATGGTTGAATGATGATGCACGGAAGAGACTGTATCATTGCAATCAAACGATAGTGTAAAGCTTGATGTTATCCAATGCAAACTATCACTTAGTTCACAACAAAAATTTAAAAAAAGAAAGTCATAGGATTTTAATAAAGATTGAGATTTTTTCTGACTTTGTTATAAAACCTAGGTAATTCTATAGTTTTTACTTTTAAAATTGCTTTCATTCCTCTCAGTAATCTGTTATGCATTTTTTTCCTAAATAACCCATACATCCTATATGATTGATTGATTTATTAAATAACATTTTATTGTGTTTTTGGTAAAGGTTTACACAGCAGTTAAGATTTCCATTCAACAATTTCTACACAAGTTGTCCAGTGATATTAGTTACATTTTTATTGCTGTATTAAATTTGAACTATTTTCAGTTTAGTCAGTCCTATTTAACAATGCATAAACATTCTTCATATTGCTGTTCTGGTTGTTCCATTTCTACCAAACTAGTTTCTCTACCTATACTCTCATTCTTGTTTTAAAGCTATTGTAAACTGATTGGTCTCACATAGATGGTTTTTAAAAGGAGCGCAGTACTTAATGATATTGTCATTGTTTTTTGAGTCAATTTGTTGTTTAGCTACAAAAAGACTTCAGCAGTTAGTTTCAATTCAAGGTTTAAAGAGTATTTCGGGGCAATAATTTTGGGGAGTCCTTCAGTCTTAACTAGTTCAAAAGGACTGTGTTTTTGTTGTTGCAGGAATCTGATATTCTGCTCCACATGTTCCTTCCATTCTACCAAAGTCAATCTATTATGGCTGTGATTAGAACAGACCGTAGTAGTTTCTATAGCTTTATTAAAGACTACGAACTAAGTCAACTCTTTCTTCGCTAACTTAATATTCACCAAAAATCTAAACAAAATATTTGACATGAACTGCTCTATTTTAAAAATCATAGTTATTATTATCAGCTCCATTTTAGAGATGAGGAAGCTAAGGTTTAGAAACTTAAGAATATTTCTAAGGTATCACAGCTAGTAAGTAGTAGAACCAAGATTCAAACTGTCTGACTTTAGAGTCCAAACTCAAAACTTTAAAAATACTTCTACATTACTTGTCATCATTTACCCAACATAATACCTATTTTTATTACACTTAACAATAACAACAATTGTTACTCCTGAATATGGAATACTTATTGACTGGCTTCCACTTAATTTAAATTTGTAAAAGAATTTCCTATAATATGTCTCCTTGGAAAGCTCAGTTTTCTCTTTTGCAACTCAATTTAAATGACCTTGCTATATACACTCAAATGATCAAGCTTTTGTCTTGAGCAACCAGTGTGGACATAGGTATCAAATATATGGCACTAGCATTAATTGTATCTTTAAAGAGATAAGAAACTAGAGAAAAGAAGGAAATAATATTATCTTTATGCTTAAGCACATATAGTAAAACAAAACAGGGAGAAAGTAAGAAAGGGTATTTACTAAAAAATGAGGAAAATATGAAACAGGCAACAAATAAGAGGGAATGCCTCTGTTAGTTTAAGAGATATATCAACAATGGTTTGTCAGTTGTGTGCCATCGAGTCAGTTCTGACTGTATGGGGTTTTTGAGGAGTGGCTGGTGGATTTGAACCAACGACGACCTTGAGGTTAGCAGTCCAGTATGCCATACAATTATCTGGTTGATAGCTTGTTAGGTTCAAACAAAATAAAAAATAACTAAAAGCTCAATTTATGATTCTCTATTTCAGAAAGCATTTAGTAAATAGGTCTACCATTTGCCAAGCCTGAGTAGTAATTCTTAAAAAGTTCTCTTGTAAACACTGAAACTCACTATGAAATAATAGAGATCAAATATGTATCAATATAAAAATCAAACGAGTATTGTCTAAACCCAAAAATAATTCTATTACTATAATGCAGTGTAGATAAATGTTCAGTAATGTGTTAGTTTTGTTGTTGTTAAGTGCCGTCGAGTCGGTTCCGACCCATAGCGACCCTGCACAGGGTTTCTGAGGCTGTATAAAGCATAAAGTCTCATCTTTCTCCCGCAGAGCCGCTAGTAGCTTCGAACTGTTGACCTTAAGGTTTGCAGCCCGATTCTTAACCAGTACGCTATCAGTTTGTTCTAATAAATAAAATACTTTTCTTCTACATCAAACATATTAAGTATTAAGGAGAAGCAGTAGCAAAAATCCACTCTGAAGTTCATACACAAGAAAACTTAGGAGTGTTAATTAGTGGGCTATGTTAAAAATTAGAAAAATCATTAGAATTTTATTCACATATTCAAGGGAGCAATACAGACCAGAACATACATCTTTTTAACTAAACAAGTTATATCTACTATTTTAGAGAAGTTGCACAGCCCCTAGCGATATTATTTACATGCATTCACAATCACTTAAAGATTGATAAATGATGACACAGCTTTCTGTTAGGCTCAAACTCTGAAGAAAATGATACTCACGCTGAGACAATTTCCTCACCACTCACAAATTTTGCATAGGAGACTGCTTTTCGGTGTCCTTTGAATACCATGATTGGCTGTTTAGTGTTACGAAGATCATAGTAGTGGACACAGTGATCTGAAAAAAACAAACAAGAAAAGAATGTAGGAAATGGAAAATAAAGTTAGTTTCAATGGGCTTTGGTGTTTTCTTTTTGTTTTGTGGTAAATGTGTTTCACTGACAATACAAAACCTGTAACAGCCAGAAAACTAAAGGCTATCATTTCCAAGGGCAGATTTTTGTATTTGTTTTTGCTTTACATCTAGGAAAATATGTTTGCATAGATAGATGTGGCGACATCAGTCTAAAAGGAGCTCCACTAGCATTTCCTCTGATATTGCTACCAGAAACCATGTTAAGGGTTCAAAGTAACTAGCGCTTCTAACTCCCATCTTTACACTTTGATGGCTTTAGAAAATGGTGATAATAATATCATTACAAGCACTGGGCCGCAAGGTGGGTTTGAACTGCAAGGTTGGCATTTAAATACACCAGCCATGCCTTGGAAACCCTACATTGGGTTACCTTGCTGTAAGTTGGAGCTGACATGATGGCAATTAACAATAACAACAACAACCTTAATGGTATAAAAATTTTCCCACATTTGTTTTAAAAAACGTATCTTCAGTTAAACACATTTTATGTATTAGAAAATTCACTTATTGTTAGTACACAACCCAATGATTTTTACTAAATTTGCCGAGTGACATAATCATCATATTGTTATTAGTGCCCTTGAGTCAGTTCTGACTCATAGTAATCCTATATAGGGTTTCTGAGATTGTATATCTTTGTGGGAACAGAAAGCCTCATCTTTCTTTCATGGAGTGGCTGGTGGGTTTGAGCGGTGAGTAGTCCAGTGCTCATCATACGAAGCCATCCTGTGCCTTATAATCACCATAAATTAGTTTTAAAATATTTTCCTCACTCCAGTAAGTTACTATATGCTCATTTACAATCCACCCCCATTCCCAACCACAGTTCCCGGCTACTACTTTCCTACCTTTGGTCTCTATACATTTGTCTTTTCTGGAGAGTTTATACAAATGGAGGAGTCCTGGTATGGCACTGTAAGATAAGCACTCTACCATAAGGTTGGTTTGAATCGCAAGGTGAGCTGTTCAAACTAACCAGTCACTCCTCTGAAACCCTATACAGTGTAGCTATGAATTAGAACTGGCATGATGGCACTTAACAACAACATATAAATGGAATTACAACACAATATAGATTCTTATGTCTGACTTTTACACTTTATATAATGTTTTTCAGGTTCATCCATATATTAACATATGATCAGTAGTTTGTTCCTTTTTATTGCTAAATAGTATTCAATTGTCTGGATACATCACATTTTGTTTATCTACTCACTAGATAATGGACACCTGTTTCCAATTTTGGGTTAAAATGAGTACTATTGCAGTGAAGAATCACATGAAAATCTTGATATAGACATATGTTTTCATTTTTATTGGGTAGATGCATATAGGGGTACTTACTAGGTCATATGATAGGTACTTTAATGCCTAACTTTGAAAACAAACAAACAAACAATTTTCTGTATCATTTTACATTCCCACCAGCAATGGTATCTGTTCTCTATATGAATTCTTTGAAAATTCTGGATACAAGTCCTTTATCAGATGCATATTTTACAAATATTCTCAACCATTCTGTTGCTTATCTCATTTTCTTAATAGTGTCTTCTGAATCAAAAAATTGTGAATCCTAATGATATCCCATTTATTTTAATTTTTTTTTTCTTTCATGAAACATGCTCTTCATACTGCACACAAGAGATCTATAACTAACCTAAAGGTTTAAAGATCTGTGTTTTGTTTTTGTTTTCTAAAAGTTTTCATACATTTAACTCTGTAATGTAAACTACTACATTTAACTCTGCAATCAATTTTAAGTTATTGTTATGTATAGTAGAAAGCAAAGATGAAAACTAATTTTTCTGCATGTGGATATCCTGTTTTGCCAGGATGGTTTGTTAAACAGACAATTATTTTCCTGAGTGACTAGCTCTGGAACCTATGTGGACAACAGACTGACGATAAGAATTTATTTACAATCTCTCCATTCCATTGATCTATGTGTCTATCTGCTAAAAGAAGAAACAAACTGAATAAACCCCACCATCATTGCTTAACTTTGTTGCAAGGATCAGCCAATGAATCCAATCCCAGAAAACAGAAATGGATCCAATATCACCTTCCCACTTCAATATGCTCATTGCTAGCTGCTCAGGTGGCATGCTCTCCCTCTGATCAGAGCTTCCCAAGGTGGCTCAGAGCTCACAAGACCATCAGCTGTCCATGCAGTATTTCCTGGAACCTAGTGATCCAGAACTAGCTCAGAGCTTACAGGCTCAAAGACCACCTTTCACACTGCTAAACAGGAACAGGTAGTCCTGCCTCTGTTGGCTCTAACTGCCCCACTAAGTTCATTAATTTACCAGAAGGCTTACCATATTCACTAAAGTATATAATACTTACGACACTTTGGTAATGTTATGGTTAAGTGCTCAGAAGCTAATTCTAAATAAGTGTCAGTGGATTGATCCCACCAACAGCTTTATGGGAGAAAAGACCTGGAAATCAAATCCTATAAAGATTTCAGTCTAGGAAACTCTGCTGGGTCCAACAGAGTTTCTATGAGTTGGAAAAGGCTCTGTAGACAACAGCAAACACCATACATATGGCTACAGATTTATTACAACCACAAAAGATACAAATGAAGAGATGTACAGGGTAAAGTCTACTAGGTATAACATGTAACTTCCACATCCCAATGAAGACACTTGCTTCTCTTGTGCATGGTCACAACCAAAAGCTCATTAAGCATTAGTGCTCAGGCCTTTTATTTGCTTCATTGCATGGCCATGAAAGAATACATCATGCAAACTGCAGCTGTCTGTGACAAGAAAGTATCAAGGAAGACCAGTTAATACCACTATTACTAATATGTACAAACCAACCACTAAACCAGTAATGACGAAACAGAAGAATGCTACCAACTTCTTCTGTCTGAAATTGATCAAGTATGCAATTAAGATGTATTGATAATTATTGATCATTAGAATGCGAAGGTTGGATACAAAGAGGAAAGACTGGTAGTTTGAAAATATGGCCTTAGTGACAGAAATGATGCTGAAAAATTTTGCAAGACCAATGACTTATTCATTGCAAATACCTTTTTTTAAACAACATAAAAAATGACTGTACAGGTGGACCTCATAAGATGGAATACACAGAAATCAGATTGCCTACGTCTAAGGAAAGAGATGGTAGAAAAGCTCCATATCATCAGCCAAAACAAGGCCAGGAGCAGACTGTGGAACAGATCATCAATTGTACATATGTAA